>NW_028319265.1:255000-365000 GCF_062004578.1 Staurois parvus
TCTATTGTTGTGACTTAGATGATGTTCAGAGCACATTTTATGCCCAATTCATGCAAAACTCCACGTAATCCCAAGGGGTTCACATACTTTTTCTTGCAACTGTATATCCTTTGTTGGCAATGACAGAGGTCAAACGTTTCCTGTAAGTCTTCACAAGGTTGGCACACACTGTTGCTGGTATGTTGGCCCATCCTCCATGCAGATCTCCTCTAGAGCAGTGATGTTTTGGGGCTGCCGCTGGGCAACACGGACTTTCAACTCCCTCCAAAGGTTTTCTATGGGGTTGAGATCTGGAGACTGGCTAGGCCACTCCAGGACCTTGAAATGCTTCTTACGAAGCCACTCCTTTGTTGCCCGGTCGGTATGTTTGGGATCATTGTCATGTTGGAAGACCCAGCCACGTTTCATCTTCAATGCCCTTGCTGATGGAAGGAGGTTTGCACTCAAAATCTCACGATACATGGCCCCATTCATTCTGTCCTGTACATGGATCAGTCGTCCTGGTCCCTTTATGGAGAAACAGCCCCAAAGCATGATGTTGCCACCCCCATGCTTCACAGTAGGTATGGTGTTCTTTGGATGCAACTCAGCATTCTCTCTCCTCCAAACACGACGAGTTGTGTTTCTACCAAACAGTTCTATTTTGGTCTGACCATATGACATTCTCCCAATCCTCTTCTGGATCATCCAAATGCTCTCTAGCAAAGTTCAGAGGGGCCCGGACATGTACTGGCTTAAGCAGGGGGACACGTCTGGCACTGCAGGATCTGAGTCCCTGGTGGCGTAGTGTGTTACTGATGGTAGCCTTTGTTACGTTGGTCCCAGCTCTCTGCAGGTCATTCACTAGGTCCCCCCGTGTGGTCCTGGGATTTTTGCTCACCGTTCTTGTGTACATTTTGACCCCACGGGGTGAGATCTTGCGTGGAGCCCCAGATCGAGGGAAATTATCAGTGGTCTTGTATGTCTTCCATTTTCTAGTTATTGCTCCCACAGTTGATTTGTTCACACCAAGCTGCTTGCCTATTGCAGATTCAGTCTTCCCAGCCTGGTGCAGGTCTACAATTTTGTTTGTGGTGTCCTTCGACAACTCTTTGGTCTTCACCATAGTGGAGTTTGGAGTGTGACTGTTTGAGGTTGTGGACAGATGTCTTTTATACTGATAACAAGTTCAAACAGGTGCCATTGATACAGGTAATGAGTGCAGGACGGAGGAGCCTCTTAAAGAAGAAGGTACAGGTCTGTGAGAGCCAGAAATCTTGCTTGTTTGTAGGTGACCAAATACTTATTTTCCACCATAATTTGCAAATAAATTCTTTCCAGATCAGCCAATGTGATTGTCTGGATTTGTTTTCTCATTTTGTCTCTCATAGTTGAGGTCTACCTATGATGCCAATTACAGGCCTCTCTCATCTTTGTAAGTGGGAGAACTTGCACAATTGGTGGTGACTAAATACTTTTTTGTCCCACTATATATATATATATATATATATATAACAATTGCAACTCAGGTCATATTGTAGTTGAATGTTATTAAAAAACCTTTCATTTTCACCTTTCATTTTCAATCTGCAATACAGTAATTTTCTGTAAAGTACAAAGGTGTTCTGATTATATACCAAATGTCTCCTGAAAATCTTATTTCCTGCTTGTGTGACTGGCTCACAATTTTCCCAGAAGTCTGCACTAAGATACAAGTCAGATTTTGGGCATCCCCTGCAACAATGTCATTTTTGGTAAGATACTCCCCAAGGGAACAACCATGTCCAAAAGGATGAGGGACCGTGCCTCTTTCCTCATTAGAACCCTACAGGTGCAGCAGCTGGTTGATAATTATAACACCACTCCCATACAGATTCACTCAGCCTATGGACACAGACAAGCAAACAGCTATTTCTTCAGAATAACAAAAGGAAGGAATTTGCAACAAAGTTTGTTAAAATCTCTGCAATGTACATAGATCGCGCGGAGGGGAGGGTTTTTTTTTTTTCAACAAAAGTGGAGTCACTATTTAAGAATCCCACATTACAGGTGACAAGGGTAAAGATAAAGCGATGAGCAAAGTCCATCAGGAGAAAGCTAAAAACACGGCGTGCAATGAATTAAAAGAATTATTGAGCAGCTATGTACTGTAGTGTAGATATCAGTCTCTCTGTTGTGGAATTCAGTGAAGCAGATACAAATCGCAGCTTTATATAACCCAGACTACTGAATGGTGAAGCTGATTCTTTACTATGGCAGCATAGTGGCTCAGTAATCAGTATTCTCGCCATGCAGTGCTGGGTACCAGGGTTCAGTTTCCTGCAGGGACGCTAACTGTATGGAGCATGCATGTTCTCTTTAAGTTTGGGGGGGGGTTCTTATAGGGGGGTTTCTACTTGACTTCTAAAATCCTGCTGGTAAGTTGAGATGTGACTCTATATATATATATATATATATATATATATAAAGTTGCAAGAAAAAGTATGTGAACCCCTTGGGATTACGTTGAGTTTTGCATGAATTGGGAGTAAAATGTGCTCTGAACGTCATCTAAGTCACAACAATAGAAGAACACAGTCTGCTGAACATAATACTACACAAACATTAGATGTTGCCATGGTTTAATTGCACATAACATGTAAACATTCGCAGTGCAGGGAGGAAAAAGTATGTGAGGCCCTAGCTTAATGACTTCTCCCAGAGCTAATTGGAGCCAGGAGTGAGCCAACCTTGACTCCAATCAGTGTGATGATATTGGATGTGTTGCTGACAGCTGTCCTGCCCATAAAAAACACACATCTGTTTTGGGTTTACTGGTTTCAAGAAGCACTGTCTGATGTGAACCATGCCTCACAGAAAAGAGCTCTCAGAAGACCTACGATCAAGAATTGTTGACTTGCATGAAGCTGGAAAGGGTTACAAAAGTATCTCCAAAAGCCTTGATGTTCATGTGTCCACGGTAAGACAGACTGTCTACAAATGGAGAAAGTTTAGCACTGTTGCTACTCTCCCTAGGCGTGGTCGTCCTGTAAAAATGACTGCACTAGGGGGGCCAAGCCCAACCCCTGAAAAACAACCCCACACCATAATGCCCCTACACCAAACTTTACACTTGGCACAATGCAGTCAGGCAAGTACTGTTCTCCTGGCAACCGCCAAACCCAGATACGTCCATTGGATTGCCAGACAGAGAAGCATGATTGGTCACTCCAGAGAACACGTCTCCTCTGCTCTAGAGTCCAGTGGCGGCGTGCTTTACACTATGGCATCCCACGCTTTGCATTGCACTTGGTGATGTAAGTCTTGGATGCAGCTGCTCGGCCATGGAAACCCATTCCATGAAGCTCTCTACGCATTGTTGTTGTGCTAATCTGAAGGCCACACCAAGTCCCCGCTCCCCACCCTGACAGAGGGAGGGAGAGAACTCGGCAACGCTGCGGGGGATGAGGGTGGACCAGAGAAAAAGCACAGAGGGCAGCAGAAAGAATCTGGATAGGAGGAGTGGCAGGGGAAGTTGCATGTAAAGGAATTGATGTCTCAATTTCCCTCTTGCGTCAGCTCAATGCCCGCTTCTCCTCTTCTCCTTTCCTCAGGCATTCATTGGCTGCAGGAGGAAGATGGAGAGATTGATTCCTCTATATGCAGTTGCCCCCACCACTCCTCTGGGCCGAGTTGCAACTGCGACCCCTGCAACCCCTGTAGGTACACCATTGAGACAAAGCATCAAAGTGCCTCTGCTAGCTTGCCTCCTTGGTGGTTGGAGAAAATACTGCATTGTGACAACTAGATGGAGCGGATGATTATAGTAAATAAGCATTTATTTCCTATGATCATCAGCTCCATCTAGTGGCTGCATTTTCCTTATCCACTCTATTCTGTATGAATGAAAAACCTTCAACTTGGAAGAGAACAAACTACTTCTTCAGGCAAACAAAGATGTGTGTTATGCATTTTAAATCTCAACATTATTTCTTGATTGTAATTCTTCCAGTTCTGGGCAGTAATCCAGTGTGAGACTTTCCCTCAGTCTAGGAGCTTCCTGTAATAAAGACCGCTCACTGCTGCTCTCTCTCCCTGTGCAGGGTGACTGGTCTTGTCTCCGCCCCTTTATATAGGTTTTTTTTTTTGTTTGTGCAGGCAGCCTGTAGTGGGTGGAGCCTGCCGGGCCCCTCCCACAGCTCTGCTCTTTGCACAGTCTATGTACAGTACACTGATGATGTCACTGCTACTTCTACAAGGTAATATCTGTGTTTTGCAAAAGGCATTTGGTGCACACAAAGTGTATTTCTATCCTTTGTGGCTATAGATGTTTAAATGACAGTTATTGTGCCCAGCTCTAAACTCAGCTTTAAATTTAACCCCTTCCTGCCCAGTGCCATTAGTACAGGTTCAGTGCTTTTTATTAGCACTGATCACTGTATTGGTGTCACTGGGGATGTCAGTGGCAGTTAGTAAGTTCCCCCCGTCCCCCCCAGTGTCAGAATGCCCGCTGCAGTCCCGCTATAAGTCGCTGATTTCCGACATTACTAGTATAAAAAACATATATACCACCATTTGTAGACGCTATAACTTTCACGTAAACCAATTAATTTACATGTATTTCGATTTTTTTTTAGCAAAGACATGGAGCAGAATTGGCCTAAATTTATGACGAAATTTGATCTTTTACATTTTTTTACTGGACATGTTTTATAGCAAAAAGTCAAAAATATTGTTTTTTGCTCATAATTGTCAGTCTTTTTTTGTTTATCGCGCAAAAAATTTAAATACACAGAAAGAAAGCTCCATTGGTGGGGAAAAAAAGAACATTAAATTCAAAATCCACACGTTCCTAACCCCAGAAACCACTAAACAGCTCATCCACTCCCTCATCATATCACGACTCGACTACTGCAACTCCCTCCTCACTGGCCTGCCTCGCCGCTGGCTATCCCCGCTTCAGTCCATCCTGAATACGGCTGCCAGACTCATTTACCTTTCCAACCGCTCCGTTTCCGCCACCCCCCTCTGCCAATCCCTCCACTGGCCTCCACTCAGTGTCCTCCACCCCCCTCTGCCAATCCCTCCACTGGCTTCCGATTGCGCAACGGATCAAATTCAAAATCCTAACACTGACGTACAAAGCCGTCCACCATACTGCCCCGAACTACATCACTGACCTAATATCCAAGTACCGCCCAGCACGCACACTCCGCTCCTCACAAGACCTCCTTCTCTCTAGTTCCCTGGTCTCCTCCTCCCATGCCCGCCTCCAGGACTTCTCCAGGGTGTCACCCATCCTCTGGAACTCCCTGCCCCAACCCATCAGATTATCACCTACTCTCCTCTCCTTTAGGCGCACCCTGAAAACCCACCTCTTCAGGGAAGCCTACCCCACCCCCTGCTAACTTGCCGACCTCCTCCACTCTTCGTACCACTCCATCCCCCACAGCTATCTCCTCCTGTGCCACCATCCCCTCCTTCCTAGATTGTAAGTTCCAAAGAGCAGGGCCCTCGATCCCCTCATGTTTTGCATTGTATTGGTATTGTTCTGTCACATGTTCTGTCCCCCTTTGTAATGTACAGCGCTGAGCGAACTATTGGCGCTTTATAAATACTGTATAATAATAATAATTTATGTGTAGTGTTGCATGACCGCGTAATTGTCAGTTATAGTAACACAGCGCTGTATCGCGAAAAAATGACCTGGTCAGGAGGGGGGGAAATCCTCTGGAGGGCAAGTGGTTAAACTCTACAGTTGATAATATTTTGCTTATCCATGTCACTGCGCTTGCTTTGTTGTAAAACAATAAATATATAATTAGCGGTTACATGCAACGCGACCTGACATTACATCTCCCATTCACAGCATGGCATCCATGTCATTTCACCAGCCAGTACTTTGATAGAAATGATGTTTTCTCTCCATTCTACAGAACACAAAGTGGCTTCTTATGGCAAACGCTTGTTAAGGTGGCCTGACATTAAACCGTCTATTCTGACACTTTAACACTTGACATCTTGTTGGTCTGTGTACATCGTCAGAGCTAAGATCTCTTCTCAGAAGGCAGTGATTACTTAGCAGAAGATGAAACAGAACAAGGCAATAACGCTCTTCATACACCGCCAACCTAACCTCCCTGGCGGTATGATTATTTCAGATTTTTGGTGCTGAATGCGGTACCATTTTTTTTGCATGGAAATATGTAGTTTTTTTATTGTAGGCCTGTAATTTAGGAATAGCTCCCTGAAATCTGTCCGAACAAGAGTCTAGTAAACATCCCGGGGATGATAAAACTTGAAACACGAAATCATAAATTATAATTTAATAAATAATCATAAAAAACAATAATAAATTTATTTCAATAATATAATCAAACCAAAAACACTGAAATGTGAAATATAGCGCCAAGTTCGCACATCGCTGAGCTCAGTCGCAGAATCGTTTTCAGTGTCTGATGAGGAATTTCCCCCACCAATCATTATCACTCAATTCTGCAAGTGGTTCTGATTTACTATCGCTGTTCTCTAGCCGGTCTAAAACCGCTTTTGACCTAAAGGGGCGCTTTTTGGACGCCATGGACGTTTCTCAGTTTCCAGGCAGAAAGAACAGTAAAAATGCAGGCAGGGCGCCGGACAAAGCACTCGGGACAAAATGTATGTGAAATGGTTTGAAACAGCAATGTTACACTATGTAATAATCGTTTAAAAAAAATGTCATTTTTTAAAATTTTAAAATTTGCAGCCGGTTCCGGCGCCCGTACGTCCCGACGTCACAGGGACCGGAACACGGAAGCCGGATGTCGGCATCGGCCGGAGGAGATGGCCGGGGATGCTGCAGGGGACACATTGCGGGAGCGAAGGACAAGGTAAGTGCGCTGCAGGGAATCCCTGAGCAACGCCGCATGGTAAGCCCGAGTGTAGCTCAAGGTTACCGCTTTTGGTACTGAAACTCTACCCCGAGCTACACTCAGGAATACTGCCAGGGAGGTTAAAATGGAGTTTAGCAAACAATAAATTAACATTCCTCTAAGAGCTGCTAATGGTGTTCAGTAATTTAGCATCCTACAATGTTATACAGTGAGAGAAAATAGGGAACTTTATTTATGGAATGTGTGTATATATATATAATAAAAGGATACAAGCGAGTGCTAGGTATCAAGCATATATATATATAATACATAAGGGGGGGATATGATCTCCATGTATAATACATAAGGGGGGGTATGATCACCATGTATAATACATAAGGGGGGGGATATGATCTCCATGTATAATACATAAGGGGGGGATATGATCTCCATGTATAATACATAAGGGGGGGATATGATCTCCATGTATAATACATAAGGGGGGATATGATCTCCATGTATAATACATAAGGGGGATATGATCTCCATGTATAATACATAAGGAGGGATATGATCTCCATGTATAATACATAAGGGGGATATGATCTCCATGTATAATACATAAGGGGGATATGATCTCCATGTATAATACATAAGGGGGATATGATCTCCATGTATAATACATAAGGGGGATATGATCTCCATGTATAATACATAAGGGGGTATGTGATCTCCATGTATAATACATATGGGGGATGTGATCTCCATGTATAATACATAAGGGGGGATATGATCTCCATGTATAATACATAAGGGGGGGATATGATCACCATGTATAATACATAAGGGGGGATATGATCTCCATGTATAATACATAAGGGGGGATATGATCTCCATGTATAATACATAAGGGGGATATGATCTCCATTTATAATACATAAGGGGGATATGATCTCCATGTATAATACATAAGGGGGGATATGATCTCCATGTATAATACATAAGGGAGGATATGATCTCCATGTATAATACATAAGGGGGTATGTGATCTCCATGTATAATACATAAGGGGGAATGTGATCTCCATGTATAATACATAAGGGGGTATGTGATCTCCATGTATAATACATAAGGGGGATATGATCTCCATGTATAATACATAAGGGGGATATGATCTCCATGTATAATACATAAGGGGGGATATGATCTCCATGTATAATACATAAGGGAGGATATGATCTCCATGTATAATACATAAGGGGGTATGTGATCTCCATGTATAATACATAAGGGGAAATGTGATCTCCATGTATAATACATAAGGGGGGATATGATCTCCATGTATAATACATAAGGGGGGGATATGATCACCATGTATAATACATAAGGGGGGATATGATCTCCATGTATAATACATAAGGGGGGATATGATCTCCATGTATAATACATAAGGGGGGATATAATCTCCATGTATAATACATAAGGGGGGGATATGATCTCCATGTATAATACATAAGGGGGTATGTGATCTCCATGTATAATACATAAGGGGGGATATGATCTCCATGTATAATACATAAGGGGGGATATGATCTCCATGTATAATACATAAGGGGGTATGTGATCTCCATGTATAATACATAAGGGGGGATATGATCTCCATTTATAATACATAAGGGGGGATATGATCTCCATGTATAATACATAAGAGGGGATATGATCACCACCATGTATAATACATAAGGGGGGATATGATCACCACCATGTATAATACATAAGGGGGGATATGATCTCCATGTATAATACATAAGGGGGATATGATCTCCATGTATAATACATAAGGGGGGATATGATCTCCATGTATAATACATAAGGGGGTATGTGATCTCCATGTATAATACATAAGGGGGATATGATCTCCGTGTATAATACATAAGGGGGATATGATCTCCATGTATAATACATAAGGGGGATATGATCTCCATGTATAATACATAAGGGGGGGATATGATCTCCATGTATAATACATAAGGGAGGATATGATCTCCATGTATAATACATAAGGGGGTATGTGATCTCCATGTATAATACATAAGGGGGAATGTGATCTCCATGTATAATACATAAGGGGGGATATGATCTCCATGTATAATACATAAGGGGGGGATATGATCACCATGTATAATACATAAGGGGGGATATGATCTCCATGTATAATACATAAGGAGGGATATGATCTCCATGTATAATACATAAGGGGGGATATAATCTCCATGTATAATACATAAGGGGGGGATATGATCTCCATGTATAATACATAAGGGGGTATGTGATCTCCATGTATAATACATAAGGGGGGATATGATCTCCATGTATAATACATAAGGGGGTATGTGATCTCCATGTATAATACATAAGGGGGGATATGATCTCCATGTATAATACATAAGGGGGGATATGATCTCCATGTATAATACATAAGGGGGATATGATCTCCATGTATAATACATAAGGGGGGATATGATCTCCATGTATAATACATAAGGGGGTATGTGATCTCCATGTATAATACATAAGGGGGTATGTGATCTCCATGTATAATACATAAGGGGGATATGATCTCCATGTATAATACATAAGGGGGGGATATGATCACCATGTATAATACATAAGGGGGGATATGATCTCCATGTATAATACATAAGGGGGGATATGATCTCCATGTATAATACATAAGGGGGTATGTGATCTCCATGTATAATACATAAGGGGGTATGTGATCTCCATGTATAATACATAAGGGGGATATGATCTCCATGTATAATACATAAGGGGGATATGATCTCCATGTATAATACATAAGGGGGGGATATGATCTCCATGTATAATACATAAGGGAGGATATGATCTCCATGTATAATACATAAGGGGGTATGTGATCTCCATGTATAATACATAAGGGGGAATGTGATCTCCATGTATAATACATAAGGGGGGATATGATCTCCATGTATAATACATAAGGGGGGGATATGATCACCATGTATAATACATAAGGGGGGATATGATCTCCATGTATAATACATAAGGGGGGATATGATCTCCATGTATAATACATAAGGGGGGATATAATCTCCATGTATAATACATAAGGGGGGATATGATCTCCATGTATAATACATAAGGGGGTATGTGATCTCCATGTATAATACATAAGGGGGGATATGATCTCCATGTATAATACATAAGGGGGTATGTGATCTCCATGTATAATACATAAGGGGGGATATGATCTCCATGTATAATACATAAGGGGGATATGATCTCCATGTATAATACATAAGGGGGGATATGATCTCCATGTATAATACATAAGGGGGGATATGATCTCCATGTATAATACATAAGGGGGGATATGATCTCCATGTATAATACATAAGGGGGGATATGATCTCCATGTATAATACATAAGGGGGATATGATCCCCATGTATAATACATAATGGGGGATATGATCACCATGTATAATACATAAGGGGGGATATGATCACCATGTATAATACATAAGGGGGGATATGATCTCCATGTATAATACATAAGGGGGGATATGATCTCCATGTATAATACATAAGGGGGGATATGATCACCATGTATAATACATAAGGGGGGATATGATCTCCATGTATAATACATAGGGGGGGATATGATCTCCATGTATAATACATAAGGGGGGGGATATGATCTCCATGTATAATATATAAGGGGGGGATATGATCTCCATGTATAATACATAAGGGGGGGATATGATCTCCATGTATAATACATAAGGGGGATATGATCTCCATGTATAATACATAAGGGGGATATGATCACCATGTATAATACATAAGGGGGGATATGATCTCCATGTATAATACATAAGGGGGATATGATCTCCATGTATAATACATAAGGGGGATATGATCACCATGTATAATACATAAGGGGGGATATGATCTCCATGTATAATACATAAGGGGGGATATGATCACCATGTATAATACATAAGGGGGGATATGATCTCCATATATAATACATAAGGGGGGATGTGATCTCCATGTATAATACATCAGTGGTTCATATAGTGAACTCGGTGTAGTTATTCACCCTGAGGTCATCACAGAGGACAAGGGGGCAATCCTTACATCTGGAGGAAAAGAAATTTAATCTCCAAGGTTTCTTCACAGTAAGAGCTGTGAAAATGTGGAATAGACTCCCTCAGGAGTTGGTTGTGGCCAGCTCAGTGAATTGCTGTAGGAAAGTCCTGGATTCTTTCTTGGATACACAGAATATAACTGGATATAACATTTATAGGTAAAGTTGATCCAGGAAATATCCGATTGCCTCTCGGGGGATCAGGAAGGAATGGTTTTCCCTGCAGGAGCAGATTGGATCGTGCTTTGCTGGGGGTTTTGCCTTCCTCTGGATCAACTGTGGGTGTAGGATTATAACTTTTTTTTTTTTTAATTGTTGAACTGGATGGACTTTTGCTTTTTTTCAGCCAGACTAACTATGTAACTATGTAATATTTGCAATGCCGTATCTGATGCCATGTCTGTTGGAGAAAGGAACGGCACTGCTGCCGACTATCTGGTATGTAGCTCCATGTGCAGATACACCTGGGTACTGTCAAGCACTGGTTTTCATATAAAGAATATTTACTGAATTTTTTAGAAGCACATTTTATATCCTTTGTAATCATTTAGCACTCAAAAGGTAGACGAGCCTAATTTATTTCCTAACAACACAATTACCATAAAAAAAAATCTTTCACCTCAGATGGCTGTTGTGTGTTTACCTAACCCAAAGCTGTCAGCATGTGGGAAGTATATCTATATTATCACCGGGAATAGCAGCAATTTCTCCAGAGACAAATGCATTCATCCCTGAAATGCTGCTTGCACATACTGATTGCCATACAACCAGGGACATAACTATGAATCATCACCAAAATGTGCTTTTCAGGGCTGTCTTCTTCACTTTTATTACAAGCAAAATGTAACACAAAGGAGTTTCTGTATAAACTATCCATTGGACGAATGACACACACATACGTACAGGTTAGATGAATTTTCCCCATATTTTCTGTAATAGGTTATTTCCTATGATCATCAGCTCCATCTAGTGGCAAAAATGCTCTATGATTTCTCGCTGAAGTAGTTTTAGAAAGCTATACTGCATTTCAGACACTAGATGAAGCTGATGATCGCAAGAATTAATCTATTACAGAAATATAGGGAAAATTTGCCCAGCCCACAGTGTGACATTCATCCAATGGCTTTAACCTCCTCGGCGGTATGATTCTTTCCAATTTTTTGGTGCTGAAAGCGGTACCATTTTTTTGCACGGAAATATATAGTTTTTTATTGTAGGCTGTAATTTTTAGGAATAACTCACTGAAATCTGTCCGAACAAGAGTCTAGTAAACATCCCGGGGATGATAAAACTTGAAACACGAAATCATAAATTATAATATAATAAATAATCATAAAAAATAATAATATAATAATAATACATTTAATTCAATAATGTATTAAAACCAAAAACACTGAAATGTGAAATACAGAGGCAAATTCGCACATCGCTGAGCAAAGCCACAAAATCGTTTTCAGTGTCTGATGACGAATTTCCCCCACGAATCATTATCACTCAATTCTGCAAGTGGTTCTGATTTACTATCGCTGTTCTCTAGCCGGTCTAAAACCGCTTTTGACCTAAAGGGACGCTTTTTGGACGCCATGGACGTTTCTCAGTTTCCAGGCAGAAAGAACAGTCAAAATGCAGGCAGGGCGCAGGACAAAGCACTCGGGACAAAATGTATGTGAAATGGTTTGATACAGGAATGTTATACTATGTGATTTTAGTGTATTCAGTGAATGTTACTGTTTAACATTATTCAATTTCCCGCTGGTTCCGGCCCCCGTACGCCCCGACACTCGCAGGGAACGGAACCCGGAAGACGGATGCCGGCATTGGCCGGAGGAGATGGCCGGGGACGCTGCAGGAGGGACATCGCGGGAGCGCAGGACAAGGTAAGTGATCGAGGGAATCCCTGAGCAACGCTGCAGGATAATACCGAGTGTAGCTCGGGGTTACCGCTTTTGGTACTGAAAGTTTATCCCGAGCTACACTCGGGAATACTGCCACGGAGGTTAAGGCCTCGCTTACATGCAAGTGGTTCTGATTTACTATCGCTGTTCTCTAGCTGGTCTAAAACCGCTTTTGACGTAAAGGGACGCTTTTTGGACGCCATGGACGTTTCTCAGTTTCCAGGCAGAAAGAACAGTCAAAATGCAGGCAGGGCGCCGGACAAAGCAGTAGGGACAAAATATATGTGAAATGCATTCAAACAGCAATGACAGCAAAAATGACATTTTTTAAAAATTTCAAATTTCCCGCCGGTTCCGGCACCCGTACGTCCCGACGTCACAGGGACCGGAACACGGAAGCCGGATGCCGGCATCGGCCGGAGGAGATGGCCGGGGATGCTGCAGGGGACACATCGCGGGAGCAAAGGACAAGGTAAGTGCTGCAGGGACCCCCTGAGCAACGCCGCTTGGTAAGCCCGAGTGTAGCTCGGGGTTACTGCTTTTGGTATAGAAATTTTATCCCGAGCTACACTCAGGAAAACCGCTAAGGAGGTTAACGACCTCCAAAAGACCCCCAAAAGGGTTACATTTACAGGGATCTGTCTGCCATAAAGCCACTTCTAAATACAGTCTCCTAGCTTCCTTTTGCAACACAGCTGTTCTGGCCTCACACTTAAGCAGTTGTCATACAAATCTCTATGAGTGTGCGGCACTACCTCTTTAGGAGTCGCTAAGTTTTTGGGTCCCCCTAAAGTCTTGAACAGCCAGGCAACACACATCTGCTATCTCCATGCTTGCACACTGAGACAGTAACCAGTCCTTAGGCTTGTTTTTGTGATTTTATTAAGGAGTATTGAACTTGGATGGGGTTGAGGGATGAATGGGATGCCCAAGGAACTTTAAACTGCGAGGACAAACTATGTACAAGTCTATGGACAGGAAGTGAAATCTGTCTCTTCTTTGAGAGCTCTCCAGTGTACCTCCTCAGACCCCAGATACATCCTCCTCTTCACCCAGCAGTACTAAGGGTATTCCCTGGGCAAGGGGATCCAGAAGCTGCCAAAAATTAAACAGTCCTGGCTGAGGAGCTAGTTGGGTTCTCCACCTGACTGCCCTTTCCCCTTATCTGACCCAGGGGTTGTAAGGTTATTCACACTGTCCTTCTTTATGGGCTGGTGGTTGCCTTCAGGCCATCTTCTGGGGTTGCTCCTTCCCTGCTGCTCAGGTTTTTTTTCTTAGTAGACGGTGGCATAGTGGAGGTCTCCTCTTCTAGCACCTGCCTGTAAGTAGACCCCTTCCCTTGGCCCCCTACCAGGCTCCACACTCCAGCCTTCTACTCCTACACGACACACACTGACTACGTCCTGCTGATCAGGCTCAATCATATTTGAGGGCTGTCCTGACCCGTGCCAAGCCTCCTCCTTGGGGATTGGACAAGATCCCTCAGACATGCAGATCAGCCACTCTTCACCTTCACTTCTTTCTCAAAACTTCTCAAGCTTCTACAGCATGGGGAGGTATCAGGGAACTGACCTGCAGAGACCTCAGCCCTGACCTAAAGTAACCTGACTGACTCATCCCAGGTTGACTCATCCCAGGCTGCTATTTAGCTTCTGCCTAAAAAACCTAGCTAGCTCTCCCTGGCTAACTAGAGGGGTGCTATAAACGCATGGACCATCTTGCAACTTCAAGGATCACTGGCTTATCCTATCCTAGGTGGAGTCCTCCCTTGTCTCTTTGGAGGAGCACTGTTCTGTCCTCTTGGTGGAGCCCTCTTGTCTCCTGGGTGGAGCTCTGAACAACAGTCAGCTCTTCTAACAACGTGTGCACCATCAGTCTGTGCTGGTCATCAACAAATCATGGACCTAGGGTCGGAGGCTTCATTCCATCCAAGTCTCTAAAAATCCTCCGGGCTCCAGGACCCTGACCAGGATTTACTAATCCCAGAGAATATAGTTTTAGTAGCAATAATAATAACTGCTTGTCAACCCACCGCAGTACATATACTGTGGCGGGGCGACTCCTACGGGCAAGCGACATTTGTCGATTCCTGTTTCCCAGTTTATGCGCACTTGCGCCTCCACCTGCCTACTCCCTTGTGATTTGACACTGTGGGAGTTTGTCAGCAGATCCCGACCAATGATTCATGGCTGGGATCTGTTGATTGGCTGTGTTCAATCACAGCTTAGAGCCCTGTGTTGACAAACAACATAGGACTCTACACAGAGGGAATGATCTCTTTGTTTCTTATCCATGCAAATCGATCTGTAGAAAAAGCAGCAGCTATTACACACATTACACATTATTAGGCACACAATCCCTTGATTGCCCCTAAATGTTAACCCCTTCACAGCCAGTGTCATTAATACAGTGATAGTGTATATTATTAGCACTGATCACTGTATTAGTGTCACTGGAGATGTCAGTGGCAGTTTGTCAGTTCCAACAAAGTGTCAGTTAGTGTCAGATTGCCCACTGCACTACCACAATCATACTATAAGTTGCTGATCGCTGCCATTACTGGCATAAGAAAAATAAATAAAAATTGCATTATATATAATATCATTTGTAGATATTATAACTTTCACACTGACCATTTAATATATACTTATTGTGATTTTTTTTCTTTTACCAAAGACACATAGCAGAATACATTTTGGCCTAAATATATGAAGAAATTAGATTTTTTTTTTAATTGAAAATGTTTTATAGCAGAAAGTAAAAATATTGTTCCTTTTTCAAAATTTTTGGTCTTTTTCATTTATATAATAACAATAATAATAAAAATAAACAAGCCAGTTGTGATCAAATACCACCAGAAGAAAGCTCTATTTGTGTGAAAAACAATTATTTAAATTTCATTTGGGCACAGTGTTGCATGACCGTGCAATTGCCAGTTAAAATAGCGCAGTACTGAACAGGGGCGGACTGACAACTCATGGGGCCCCCGGGCAATAGGGGATCATGGGGCCCCTGTGTCCTTGCCCACACTCAAACCACACCGAAAAAGCCTATGAAAGGTACCAGAGACATCTCATGGGGCCCCCTACTGACCCTGGGCCCTTGGGCAGTGCCCGAGTTCCCCAGTGGTCAGTCCGCCCCTGGTACTGAATAGCTTCTGGAGCTTTAGTGGATATAATAAAAACAATAATAATATCTTATATTAAGACAATTTATTTATGCTCTTTAAGTGTTTCAATCATTTAATAAAATCCTAATCCAGCATACTGTCCCAAACTACATTAATTTATTAAATCTGCAAACTAGTTTAAAAGATTTTTTTTTTCAAAATCTTCTCTCTGTGTGCTCCCCATTGAAGGTTCTTTTCGCTTTACTTTAAATTTTTCGATTTCGAGCAATCAAGAAAGAAAGAAAAAAAGACATATCCTGAAAGGTACACACATACAGTAGCACATACCTAGCTATCTGGCACTGTGCATGTGAGATAGTAACTATAGGACAAAGAAAGACAGAAAGCAAGAGGGAGAGAAAAAGAAATTAGAAAATAACGAAGGAGAGAGAGGGACAGAAAGAAGGAGAGGGAGAAAGAAGAAAAGAAAGAAGGAGAGCAAGAAAGAAGGAGAGAGCAAGAAGAAGGAGATAAAGAGAGAAGGAGAGAAAGGTAGAAGGAGAGAGAGAGAAAGAAGGAGAGCAAGAAAGAAGGAGAAAAGAAAATAAAGAAGGAGAGAGCAAGAAGAAGGAGATAAAGAGAGAAGAAGGAGAGAAAGGTAGAAGAAGGAGAGAGAGATAGAAAGAAGGAGAGCAAGAAAGAAGAAGAGAGAAGAAAATAAAGAAGGATAGAGCGCGAAAGAAGAAGAGTGAGAAGAAAGGAGAGAGATAAAGAGTAAAAGAAATAAGGAGGGCAAGAAAAAAGAAAAGGAAGGAAGGACATACACACATACAGTAGCACAGACCTAGCTATCTGGCACTGTGCACATGAGATAATAATAATAGGACAAAGAAAGGGAGAAAGCAAAAAGGAGAGGTAGAGAAAAAGAAAGAAGAAAAGAAAGAAGGAGAGAGCAAGAAGAAGGAGATAAAGAGAGAAGAAGGAGAGAAAGGTAGAAGAAGGAGAGAGAGAAAGAAGGAGAGCAAGAAAGAAGAAAATAAAGAAGGAGAGCGCACGAAAGAAGAAGAGTGAGAAGGAAGGAGAGAGAGAAAGAAGGAAGGAAGGAAGGAGAGAGAGAGAAAGAAGGAAGGAAGGAAGGTAGGAAAGAAGGAAGGAAGGAAGGAAGCACAGACCATTGTGTATGCAAAATAATAACAATAGGACAAAGAAGATTCAAGAGAAAGAAAGAAAGAAAGAAAGAAAGAAAGGAAGGAAGGAAGGAAGGAAGGAAGGAAGGAAGGAAGGAAGGAAGGAAGGAAGAAGAAAGAAAGAAAGAAAGAAAGAAAGAAAGAAAGAAAGAAAGAAAGAAAGAAAGAAAGAAAGAAAGAAAGAAAAGAAAGAAGGAAAGGAGATTAAGATGATGAGAAAATAAATGGGGAGGAGGTAAATGGAGATAGCTGGAGATATAAGATAATAAAAAGATACAAAGTGGATTTGTTTCATGTATAAATTGTACATTTGATTGCTTTCACACTACCACCTCTGCCCTGTAGGTGGAGACCTTACAATGTCACCAAGGCAGAGGCTCCTTTGGAAAGGACATTGACAGTCTCAGGCAGATAATACACATTGCAGTCATGGAAACCACATAAAATACATTAGAAGTGAAAAATTGGAGACTTGAAAATGCGGAAGAGAAAAATATTTTCATTTTGTCAATAGCGTGAATCAAAACAGAGCAAGGATGCAGCTTGGCCAGCTCAATATATCTACTGACAGCCGTTAATGGTTATTCGCTGACATGACGGCTAAATCAATGAATTCACACAAAATATGGGAGAATGGCAGGTGGCTTTGTGTCCGTAATGTCCCCACCTTTATCTTACAGGGGTCACAGACACAAGGAGCTGGGGTTATTTTATTTGCTTTTTTTTGGGAAAGGCAATCAGATATGTAGCTGGGGTCCTGTACAGGGTATGGTCAGAAATACAGATCTACAGGCAGGTCTGCACTTCTCAAAATCAATATTAAGCACAGCTGTAAAGAGTTCTTACAACACCCGATGACCTTCAATCACATTGTTTAATGGGGGGAATTCTGGTAAAAGAAAAATAATATTCCCTACTGATATAGCTGTCACTGACTACCCGTAGTGCCTTAAGGGGAACCTGTGCTTTGTGACTTGGAGCTTCCAGAGAGCTGAGAACTCTCTGTGGGCCCCCATGTGACAGCGCTAAGCCAATCACAAGCACCAGCACTGCCTACAGAGCGAGTCACATGCTCTTCCCTACTTGTAAGTGTCAGGTTTTTACTTTTACTCCTGGTGGCTGAATAAGCATGAACAAAAGCAACAAGTACACTTTAAGGCGCTTTCTGCACTGCCTGTTACTCTCAGGGGTCTATGCATAAAAATGCAAATGTCTCCACCCGGGGCGGACTGACAACTCATGGGGCCCCTGGGCAATAGGGGATCATGGGGCCCCTGTGTCCTTGCCCAAACTCAAAAAAGCCTATGAAAAAGGTACCAGGGGCATCTCATGGGGCCCCCTACTGACCCCGGGCCCTCGGGCAGTGCCCAAGTTTCCAAATGGTCAGTCCGCCCCTGGTCTCCACATTCACAGGGCCCTCACAAAAAATACCTGTAATTTATCTAATATGTGTATTTCCTATGATTTTCAGCTCCAACTAGTGGTCACAATGTAGCAATTTCCTGAAATACCTTAATCAAGAAAATACCACATTATGGCCACTAGTTGGAGACGAGGATTATAAAAAAAATATACATATTAGACACATTGAGATTATTATTTTTTTATTAATGGACCCCTCAGCGTCCCACGTGTTTTTCTTTCTCTGTTGTCCTTGTGCTCCTGACATATGGTTACCATCTACATGCTGACTAAACCCCCTCTCCCAGTGCCTGAAACACACCCATGACACAGCTGAAGTTTATACACCTTAGCCAGCCTTTGCAGAAAATGAGCAGAGAACAAAGAGGCTGGTTTCTATAGTGTCTTCTCGCTTTTCAGTTCCCACTGTTGGCCTGTATTGAAATTTGAGATATTTCGGCTGTTGTGCTGGGGATGATGATTTTCTAAAATGCAACCGGGGGTTGGCCCAAAAATGTAAATCCTAGCCCCCCCGCTAACCTCATCATGTACAATGCAGGACGAGCAGACACAGAGTAACAGTAAAAATCTGACAAGCGTTCTAATCCTGCCCCATTATATCCAAAAGTAAAATGCATCATTTTGGCTGAACAAACACTTTAATACTAAATGGCATTGGATACAAAGTTAAAGCAGTATTAAACCCCAAAACAAAATGTAGCGCTACCCTCTTAGGGGTCGCTGAGTTTTGGGTCCCCCTATAGTCCTGCACAGCCAGGCAACACGCATTTTTCCGCACATGCACACTGGTGTCAGTAAACAGTCCTTGATCTTGATTTTGTCATTTTATTAAGGGGTAAATACAGTAACTTTCATGGTGTTGAGGGATGTATGGGATGCCCAAGGAAACTGTAAACTTTGAGGACAAACTCCTTAGCAACTATGCACAAGTCCATGAACAAAAAATCTCTCCTCTGAAGAGCTCTCCAGCCCTCCTGGTGTACATCCTCAGACCCCAGATGAATCCTCCTCTTCACCCAGCTGCCTGAGGGTATCCCTGGGCAAGGGGGCTCAGAAGCTGCCACTTAACAAAGCAGCCCCAGATGAGAAGCTAGTTAAGTTTTCCACCTGACTTCCCTCTCCCTTTATACAGACCAGGGGGTGTTTGAGTACTCACTATGTCTCTCCAGTGAGCGTGGTGGGTTGGTGGCTGCCTTCAGGACTTACACTGGGCTTTCTTCTTCCCTGCTCCTCAAGTGGTCCTCTCTCTTGGGACGATGCTTCAGAGAGATCCTCCTTTCTCCTCCTGCCTGCAGGTAGGCCCCTCTCCTAGGCCCCCTCCCAGGCTCCACATTCTGGCCTTCACTGCATCTTCCACCTGAAACTACTCTCCCTGCTGATCAGGATCAATCTTATTTAAGGGCTGTCCTGGCCCCATGCCAAGCCTCCTGCTTGGGAATTGGCCAAGATCCCTTAAGTATGCAGATCAGCCCTTCCTCACCCCCACCCACTGCCTTCTATAAACTTCTCAAGCTTCTAGAGCAAGGGGAGGTATCAGGGAACTTACCTGCAGAGCCCTAAGCCCTGACCTGAAGTAACCTGGCTAACTCACACCCAGGCTGAATCATCCCAGGCTGCTACTCAACCTCTTCCTAAAAACCTGACTAACTCCCCCTACCTAAACCTGAGAGGTGCTACACAAACATTTATTATATTGCAGCTTACCAATTTCTTTTGTAGGCTTTCTTTCTTCTTTTTTTCATCTGGTGATCTGCCGTCTGGCACTTCTGCCAAAGACAGTGAGGGAGAGAAACTTTCATATTTCTATAGCTTATTTTAGTATGGTGCCAGCTGGGGAGTGAGCTGACAGCCACTTAAGCCGACATAGCTCTTGTAGTGCTGGCTGCAGCCCTTATAGAGTGGAAGGCGGAGTGATATCATCTGCACTCTGCCTCTCCCTGCAGACCAGATGACATCCTCCTTTTTGGCACCAGCTGCAGCTGTAAGGAAGACCTTTGTCAGATATGGGGCTGTTTCTTTCTGGATATATGGGCCTGTCTCTTTGCTGGATATGGGCCTTTTTCTTTGCTGGATATGGGCCTGTCTCTTGCTGGATATATGGGTCAGTTTCTTGCTGGATATGGGCCTGTTTCTTTGCTAGATATGGGGCTGTCTCTTTGTTGGATATGGGATGTCTCTTTGCAGGATATAGGGATGTCCCTTGCTGGATATGGGCCAGCTTAATGCTGGATATATGGGCCTGTCTCTTGCTGGATATGAGGATGTTTTTTTAGATATGCGGCTTTCTTTTTGCTGGATATGGGATGTCTCTTGCTGGACATGGGTCTGTTTCTTGCTGGATATGGGGATATCTCTTGCTGGATATATGGGTCTGTCTCTTGCTGGATATGGGGATGTTTCTTTGCTGGATGTGTGGCTGTCTCTTTGCTGGATATGGGGGGCTGTCTCCTTGCTGGATATGGAAGGTGTCTCCTTGCTGGATATAGGGGATGTCTCTTTTCTGGATATGGACCTATCTTTTTGCTGGATATAGGACTGTCTCTTGCAATGTATGAGCCTGTCTCTTTGCTGGATATGGGCCTGTTGAAATTGTCTGGAAATACTTCTGAGCTTAGTTTGGATATGGGCCTATCTTTTTGCTGGATATAGGACTGTCTCTTGCTGGACATATGGGCCTGTCTCTTTGCTGGATATGGGCCTGTTTCTTTGCTAGATATGGGGCTGTCTCTTTGCTGGATATGGGATGTCTCTTTGCAGGATATAGGGATGTCCCTTGCTGGATATGGGCCAGTTTATTGCTGGATATATGGGCCTGTCTCTTGCTGGATATGGGGATGTCTTTTAGATATGCGGCTTTCTTTTTTCTGGATATGGGATATCTCTTGCTGGACATTGGTCTGTTTCTTGCTGGATATGGGGATATCTCTTGCTGGATATATGGGTCTGTCTCTTGCTGGATATGGGGATGATTCTTTGCTGGATGTGGGGCTGTCTCCTTGCTGGGTATGGGAGGTGTCTCCTTGCTGGATATAGGGGATGTCTCTTTAATGGATATGGGCCTATCTTTTTGCTGGATATAGGACTGTCTCTTGCAATATATGGGCCTGTCTCTTTGCTGGATATGGGCCTGTTGAAATCATCTGGAAATTCCTCTGAGCTTAGTTTGGTAAGTGCTGGATATTTCTAATGTTTTGTACATTTTACTACATTGCTTTCTATTAACACATTCCATACAAACTACTTGTAAAACCCCCAAATTATACTTGGTTCCCTGTTCACTAAAGGGAGGTGTGTAGGGGTTGAGATAAGGGAGGTCCTAGGGACAGTTCTGGGGTGGGTAGTGGGCAGAGAGAAGCGTGACCTAGGGGAAGGGGGTGAGTTCCTGCACCTTTTCTCTGAGAAAAAAGCCCTGGATTTACTCCCTAGGTCTTCAACTACTGGGAGCCATACTTATCTTTGTCTCTGAAATGGAACTTACTGAGATTAAGGCACTTTCACTTTTTCTGTCTTTTGCCTGTTTTTTTTTAATTGTTTACGATGTAAACGGGGCCTATTTGTATTTGTGAAGCATCTCTGATTTGACTTTCTGCTGCTTTCTGTTGTCGGCCCTGGTGCCTATTTGCTGTATTCTTTGTACAACATTCCTTTTTATTCAATAAAATATGGTGAAAGAGATAATTAACATTTATCTCTTTCACTTTGTCTCTTTGCTGGATATGGGGGGCTGTCTCCTTGCTGGATATGGGAGGTGTCTCCTTGCTGGATATAGGGGATGTCTCTTTGCTGGATATGGGCCTATCTTTTTGCTGGATATAGGACTGTCTCTTGCAATATATGAGCCTGTCTCTTTGCTGGATATGGGCCTGTTGAAATTGTCTGGAAATACCTCTGAGCTTAGTTTGGATATGGGCCTATCTTTTTGCTGGATATAGGACTGTCTCTTGCTGGACATATGGGCCTGTCTCTTTGCTGGATATGGGCCTGTTTCTTTGCTAGATATGGGGCTGTCTCTTTGCTGGATATGGGATGTCTCTTTGGAGGATATAGGGATGTCCCTTGCTTGATATGGGCCAGTTTATTGCTGGATATATGGGCCTGTCTCTTGCTGGATATGGGGATGTTTTTTAGATATGCGGCTTTCTTTTTTCTGGATATGGGATATCTCTGGATATGGGATATCTTTTTTTTTCATTTTTATTCAATAAAATATGGTGAAAGAGATAATTCACATTTCAGAGTCAAATTCCTACACTACAAGGGCTCTTCTGTCTTCCTTCTTTTCTTTTCTAGTGGACACCCCAAGCTGCCACTGCAATCAGCCGCTAACCCCCAGGTGACTGGACCACGCAGAACTTTGTGGACCCCACACCCTATACCTCATGATTGGACACATCCATTTTTCAGCCAACAAATTTCTGCGCAATTGTTCCATTGAAGGATGTCAGGCGGAGAGGTGCCAACACGACCACCCACTTATCAATCTTTGGTCGGTTGGTTAAGAACCTGCTGAAATCCACTCAGTGTATGGCCAGCTTTAGGCAGCAAAGATTTCCACTCTATCTAAAATAAAAACAATTTAACAAGAACACATTTAACATTTGATCCCTTGCTATAAAAAAATATAATATGCCCTCTTTAATTACATCTCCATAGTGCCAGGCTACAGAAACACGCACACAAAAACCAAAGCAGCGGCATCAATCCTGATGTCCGCTCTACAATCTCTCAGCCGGCACATTACATGAAAGGTGGCTTACTGTGTCTTAATCACCGTGTCTACTCAGCCGCAGATGCAAGACACAAAACACCTGAAGCCTTGTCGGAGGAAATGTAAATGTGTGATCATTAGGACATAAAATCCACGGTAATTACAAATGCAGAATGGACTCAGCGGATATTGTAATTAAAACTTGGTGGAACTGAAATAGTTTAAGAAGGACTAAGGAAATAGGATTGATGATCCAGTGGTGGAACATTGAAGGGCATGTTCCACATGTCTAGAGTTCCGATTATAGGCTCAGTTCTAGTTAATAATGTATGAGAAATTGTGGTCTTGAGGTCTCTACCCTGCAAGCTGCAAGTGTTAACCCTTTGAGGACCGTAAGATTTTGGAACGCCAAAAGAATCAATTTTTTTTGTTTTTAAAGTTCGTACACTTCAGTTGCTGTAACTAAGCCATTTCGTGAAATAATTGGCAAAAAGCTAGATCCATTTGTTGTTTGTTGATAAGAACTAATATTTTGACTCAAATCAAAAAAAAAAAAAGAGTTTTAAGTTCTTAATCAGATGATACACGCAATTAAAAACATGGGACAAATACGTCCCTTGGTCCTCAAAGGGTTTAAACATGAAATCTAGCAAATTGTTGTACACAAATCTGAACACAAATTAATGCAGATCTACCCTCTCTGGTCACTTTATTAGGTCCACCTGTTTAATGGCTTGGTAACACAAATTGCTAATTAGCCAATCACATGGCAGCAGCTCAATGCATTTAGGCATCTAGAAGTGGTGAAGATGACTTACTGAAGTTCAAACCGAGCATCAGTATGGGGAAGAAAGGGGATTTAAGTGACTTTGAACGTGGCATGGTTGTTGTGCCAGACGGGCTGGTCTGAGTATTTCAAAAACTGCTGATCTGCTGGGAATTTCACGTACAACCATATCTGGGGTTTACAGAGAATGGTGCGAAAAAGAGAAAATATCCAGTGAGCTGCAGTTGTGTGGACAAAAATGCCTTGATGATGTCAGAGGTCAGAGGAGAATGGGCAAACTGGTTCGAGATGACAGAAAAGCAACAGTAACGGAAAAAAACACTCGTTACAACCAAGGTATGCTGAATACCATCTCTGAACACAAAACACGTTGAACTTTGAAGCAGATGGGCTACAGCAGCAGAAGACCACAGATGGGCTACTCCTGTCAGCTAAGAACAGGAAACGGAGGCTAAAATTGGCACAGGCTCACCAAAATTTGACAAAAAAAGATTGGAAAAACGTTGCCTGGTTGCCTGGTCTGATGAGTCTCGAATTCAGCTGCAAAATTCAGATGGTGGGGTCAGAATTTGGCATAAACATCATGAAAGCATGGATCCATCCTGCCTTGTATCAACAGTTCATGGATGTGCAGCCGACAAATCTGCTATCATGTCAATATGGACCAAAATCTCTGAGGAACGTTTCCAACACCTTGTTGAATCTATGCCATGAAGAACGAAGGCAGTTCTGAAGGCAAAAGGGGGTCCAACCCGATACTAGCAAGGTGGACCTAATACAGTGGCCGGTGAGTGTATATTCATTAATAGATCATTAAATGTATTTTTTAAAATGCAAGCAGTGTAAGTACCTTAAAGTGAAACTAAATGTAGCACTACAGTACACACAACAGTACAGAGGCAGTCTGGCACACAGCAGCAGTCTATTCGCTCCGGCTCATTGAACAGTCCAGGGGGGTTGTCTTTTTTTTGTATTTTATTGCTTGAAGAAGCTTGGGAGGGAATTAGGGGGCAATATGAGATACTCCACAATGCTTTAGCACAATTCAGCAGAGGTCACTTCTCTTTTCCTCTAAACAGCAGCAAGTCTTTCACTCACAGCTGGGAACCATAAAATAGTTTGCAGAACAGGTATAGCTAGTCAGGTTCACGGCTGGGGACCACAAAGTGGAAGCTCCGCTTATCTGCCTCCTCCCCCCCTCTGCTGCCACATTTGGCACTTTTTGGGGGGAAGCGGGGACATGGTTTCAACAGATACCTACTCCCACTTTGGCTCAGTTCGCCGAGGTAAACTGAGTCGGAAGTTTGGGGCCCCCCCCCACAGCCCTCTAGGACATTTCACAGGTCCCAAAGTACTGTGGCCCCTATTACACAGTGCAGCGTGCTTCACGCTTGCGCAGTAGGAAACTGGCTGTAAAGCGGCAACATTTCACTGCTGGTTTCCCTTGGTCAAGATGGCGGCACCAGCACCCAACAGCCGAATGATGAATCGCCTTGGGGTAAGGACACCGCTGGATCCATGGCCAGGTAAGTGCCCTAATATTAAAAGTCAGCAGCCACAGTATTTGTAGCTGCTTACTTTTTTTTTTTCTTGGTGGGGGGAGCAATATCCACTTTAAGGTGCAACACAGAAAGAAGGCTGTACTCACAGAATCTTGGAACAGAGTGAGTCCAGTTGTGAACGGGGCCATTCATGGGGGTACCTTTTGCTATTCATGCACTCATCAATGTCCAGGACCAGGCGGGAACCATGATCATTTGAGAATCAAATATTATGGTGGTTCCCCCCCACTTAGAGATGAGCCGCATCACTCTGTGCAATAATAAAGTACAGGGTTCCTTGAAAACATGTTGTCTTGTGTCAAGCAAAGGATGGATCCCATGAAGCTGCACATCCAAGCAGACCTGTTGTTATCGGACTGAATGGCAGTCTCCATGTTGTCCCGTGTTACTACACACCTTAACTTGATGTATGCTGCAATTAGGAGAGATACCACTGAGCCCATGCCCTCTCCATCCAACATACTTACCCATGACAGACCCACGGGCCCCACACATACACTTGTATATGCTTTCACTCCTATGAAAGGCCAGGCTTTGGGACCCCATAATGCAGGTTTGGGTCTGGTTGCTACAGGAAAATGACTGCAGTGGAGGGAGCCAGACAACTGACCCCCTTGCTACCCTTTGCCATGCCTGGTACTTCACTTCATAACTGGTTGCACTTTACATTGCACTAGTTCATGGCTACCCATAGCAACTGAATTACAACTTCTGCTTTCCTTGCCTTTTGTAGTGGCCTTGCTTTATAGCCCACTTGTGCTTAACTGACCCTTGTTCTTTCGTATGCCAGAAACCATTATACACCCCTTTAGTGTAAATTCAGACCAGGTTCATACCTTCCAGAAAGCAAAGTCCATTCAGAAAAAGTCAAATGCTGAAAGGTTCCAGGGAGAACCCCATCGGGGTGGCCCAGAAGAGAGACACGTGGTCCAATAGGACTACACGTTGTAGCAGATCTTCCAAATGTAAATCCCATGTGGAAGAGAGCGGCTCTGCGCCCTCCCCTGTATTTCTGTGGCTTACAGCAGGGGGCAGGACTTAGAAAGCCCAGGAAAAAAATTCTAGACACAGTTAACCCCTTCCCATCCTGGGCAGCCTGCAATTGTCTGCATACAGAGCCTTGAAAAAGTATTCATACCCTTTGAAATTCTCCACATTTTGTCATGTTACAAACAAAAACATAAATATATTTTATTGGGATTGGATGTGATAGACCAACACAAAGTGGCACATAATTGTGACGTGGAAGGAAAATTATAAATGGTTTTCAAAATGTTTTGTAAATCAATCTGTGAAAAGAGTGGCATGCATTTGTTATTCAGCCCCCCGGAGTCAATAGAACCACCTTTTGCTGCAATTCCAGCTGCAAGTCTTTTTGGGGATGTCTCTCCCAGCTTTGCACATGTAGAGAAGGACATTTCTGCCCATTCTTCTTTGCAAGATATCTCAAGCTCTGTCAGATTGGATGGAGAGCGTCTGTGAACAGTGCAATGAATACAACAGTAGAAATACACTACATAACAACGCACAAGCACCTACTGCATATAGCTGCAGCCTTTTGTACAGGGCTCCAAACTATTTAACAGCTCTTTCAGCCACCAGCTGGGTACACCTCCCCAGGGATTGGCCCGAGCCCTGCTCCATATTCAAGAAGTCAAACTCCCAGCCAGTGCCCATCTGAGCAGACAAAAGTAAACAATCATTGCTCCCCCAACTAAAGCAGATGCCAAAAACCACATTTGCCCAGCAGACTAGCTGGGAGGGCGCTACATAAAGTCCTGCTGTCAATAACTGCGAACAAATGGGCTCTTTGTTGTAGAAAAAATGTGTAATGTCTCCTCTGCAATAGAAAACACCTACTGTACCTGCCAGCTTGCTGTCTTCTCCGACATGGTCCTTATGTGCTGGGATGACTGCAGGGCCATGGATAAGGAGGTACCAGCAGTCCTCCTGTATGGGGCCCAGACCAGCAGGTGGGCCCAGGCATGTGGGCAGGAAGGGTGATTAGGGGCAATTACTGGAACCAATCCCCTGTGTGGCTCTGCCTGCAGCAGCTGAATGCCGGCTTCTTCTCCTCTTCATTCTGCTTGCTTTCAGCTGCTGCAGAGAGAGCCATACAGGGGATTGGTTCCAGTAATTATTTAAATAATTACATTTGTGAATATAAAGATTGTCCAATTTTGAATTTCTTCAAATGTCCAAACAAATCCTTTTCAAATTCAAGTGCTCTCCAAGAAATTGTGCCAAAATCCACCACCAAAGTAAAGTTGGGTAACTCACCAGAGCTCCATGCTGATCAATCTCTAGATCAGCAAAAAACGCTTCTTGCTCTGGGAGCAGATGCAATAAATCAACTTCTCAGGTGTGATGATCAATAGCTACACAATCATCCATAAGGTAGGTATCCACCACTCAATATAATGGTTCCAGGAGCATTATATCACTCTCTCTTTTAATATCTCTCCACCGAGGTCATGTTTGGGAATGAAAGAAAAAAATCATGGTGCAGCCAGTTTTTTTTATAAAAGTATCCAACAATTTAATAAAGATTTACACTCACAAAAAGGGTGTCTTCACCGACACCAGTATAACAGCATAAAACAGCAAATGGTATAGCAGTCTCCTGCTCCCCGCACACTCACTACAGCGATCGTGACTCAATCCTCTCCACAGACGTCAGCATCCAGCAAGCCAAGCCCTACTAGTTTCGTCATTATTATATTATTATTATTATACAGTATTTATAAAGCGCCAATAGTTCGCTCAGCGCTGTACATTACAAAGGGGGACAGAACATGTGACAGAACAATACCAATACAATGCAAGACATGAGGGGATCGAGGGCCCTGCTCTTTGGAGCTTACAATCTAGGAGGGAGGGGGTGGTGGCACAGAAGGAGATAGCTGTGGGGGATGGAGTGGTAGGAAGAGTGGAGGAGGTCGGCAAGTTAGCAGGGGGTGGGGTAGGCTTCCCTGAAGAGATGGGTTTTCAGGGTGCGCCTAAAGGAGAGGAGAGTAGGTGATAATCTGATGGGTTGGGGCAGGGAGTTCCAGAGGATGGGTGACACCCTGGAGAAGTCCTGGAGGCGGGCATGGGAGGAGGAGACCAGGGAACTAGAGAGAAGGAGGTCTTGTGAGGAGCGGAGTGTGCGTGCTGGGCGGTACTTGGATATTAGGTCAGTGATGTAGTTCGGGGCAGTATGGTGGACAGCTTTGTACGTCAGCGTTAGGATTTTGAATTTGATCCGTTGCACAATCGGAAGCCAGTGGAGGGATTGGCAGAGGGGGGTGGCGGAGATGGAGCGGTTGGAAAGGTGAATGAGTCTGGCAGCCGTATTCAGGATCAACTGAAGCGGGGATAGCCAGCGGCGCGGCAGGCCAGTGAGGAGGGAGTTGCAGTAGTCGAGTCGTGATATGATGAGGGAGTGGATGAGCTGTTTAGTGGTTTCTGGGGTTAGGAACGTGCGGATTTTGGCGATGTTGCGGAGGTGGAGTCTGCACGAGTTTGTTAAAGATTGGACTTGGGGCTGGAAGGATAGGTTGGAGTCCAGAATGACACCCAGTACTCTGGCCTGCAGGGCGGGTTTGATGGTAGCGTTGTTGGATGTGATGGAGAAGTCAATGGGGGGTGGGGTCCGGGCTGGGGGGAAGACAAGAAACTCGGTTTTGGAGAGGTTCAGTTTAAGGAAGTGGAGCGACATCCAGTCTGATATGTCGCTCAGTAGGTGTGTGATTCGGGCTGAGACCAAGGGGGTGAGGTGGGGGGTTGAGAGATAGATTTGTGTGTCGTCGGCATAGAGGTGGTAGTTGAAGCCGTGAGAGTGTATGAGTTGGCCAAGGGAGGAGGTATAGATGGAGAAGAGAAGGGGCCCGAGGACAGAGCCTTGAGGGACCCCACCAGAGAGGGGGAGTGAGGGGGAGGTGGTAGCATTATAGGTAATGCTGAATGAGCGTTGTGACAGGTAGGATGAGAGCCAGGAGAGAGCAGAATCTCTGAGGCCGAGGGAGTGTAGTTTTTTGAGGAGGAGGGGGTGGTCGACTGTGTCGAAGGCCGCAGAGAGGTCAAGGAGTAGGAGCACTGAATAGTGGCCATTAGCTTTGGCAGTTAGCAGGTCGTTGGAGAGTTTGAGTAAGGCAGTTTCGGTGGAGTGTAGGGGACGGAAGCCAGACTGTAGGGGATCGAGGAGGTTGTTGTCGTTGAGGTGAGAGCATAGGCGGGTGTAGACTAGGCGCTCAAGGAGTTTAGATGTAAATGGGAGCAGGGAGATGGGTCTGAGGTTGTTCGGGTCATTGGGGTCCAGGGAGGGCTTTTTAAGTATGGGGGTGATGTGTGCATGTTTCAGAGGGGAGGGGAAAGTACTGGAGGAGAGGGAGAGATTGAAGATGTGGGTGAGGGAGCGTAGGATGGAGGAGGAGGAAGGTCGTAGGAGTTGTGAGGGGATAGGGTCGAGGGGGCAGGTGGTGAGGTGGGCATCAGAGAGGATCTTGGAGACTTCCTCGATGGTAGTAAGGTCAAAGGTGCGGAGTGTGGGGGGAGCTTCAGTATGAGGAATGTAGGGTGGGGTGGAAGAGGAGGTCAGAGCAGTGGTGGGGCCGTGGGAGAGGGGTGATGAGGGGGTAGCTGAGTGAGGGTGAAGGGGGTTGGAGAGAGTTTGAGCAGCGACGAAGTCCCTGCGGGTTATGTCAAGGGGGAGGGGGGATAAGGGGGTAGCTGTGTGAGAGGGGACGGGTTGAGAGGGCGTGTGAGTTGCGGCAATGTCCTTGCGAATTGTGTCAATCTTGTTTTTGAAGTGATTGGCAATCTCAAGGGCAGTGAGTGAGGTGCTGGGTGGAGGTGGGGGTGGAGAGAGTAGAGAGTTGAAGGCAGAGAAGAGTCGGCGAGGATTGGAGGAGAGGGCCTTGATGAGGGTCAAGAAGTAGGCCTGTTTGGCAGCATGGAGGGAGGAGGTGTAGGTGCGGAAGGCAGATTTATAGCGGGTGAAGGCTTGTTGGGATTTGGTTTTGCGCCATAGTCGCTCCAGGGCACGACTTTGTCGTTTGAGGGTTTTGTTGTGATCAGTCTGCCAGGGCTGGAGCAGTCGGGGTCTGATGTTGCGTGTGGTTAAAGGCGCTAGTGAGTAAAGGGCTGTTGAGAGCGCATTGTTGTAGGCGGTCAAAGCCAAGTCGGGGCAGGACAGGGGGAGGATGCGGTCGTGGAGTTGATCGGCTGCAGAGTGGAGGGGGGCAGGGTTAAGGTTGCGGAGGTTACGGCTGGTAGTAGTGTGACATTTGGAGGGGTAGGCGTTGGAGGACGAGGAGATAGAGAAGGTGATCAGGTTGTGGTCAGAGAGAGGGAAGGGGGTGTTAGTGAGGTTGTGGGGGGCGCAGTGGTTGGAGAAGACAAGGTCCAGGATATTTCCGTCGGAGTGGGTGGTGGATTGTATGCACTGTGCAAGTGCAAAGGAGGAGGTTAGGTGGAGGAGACGGGCTGTGTCTGGGTTGTCGAGGTTGACAGGGATGTTGAAATCCCCAAGGATGATGGTGGGTAGCTCAGAGGAGAGGAAGAAGGGTAGCCAGGAGGAGTCATCCAGGAAGCGGGGTATAGGTCCAGGAGGCCGGTATATCACAGCAATCTTCAGGGGGGTTGGGGAGAATAGTCGGACGCAGTGGGCCTCGAAGGAGGAGAAGGATAGGGAGGGGGGGTTTGGGAGGACTCGGAAGGTGCTCTGCGGTGACAGAAGCAGACCAACCCCACCACCTTTACGACCGTTAGGCCTGGGTGAGTGGGTCCAGGTGAGACCTCCGTAGGTGAGTGCAGCAGGGGAGGTAGAGTCAGTGGGCTGGATCCAGGTTTCCGTGATCGCTAGGAGGTTGAGGGAGCTGGAAACAAAGAGGTCGTGGATGGCAGTAAGCTTGTTGCACACCGAACGGGCGTTCAGGAGTGCACATGAAAATGGGGGGGAGATTTTAGGGAGCAGGGGGACAGATACTAAGTTGCGGGGGTTGCAGTAGGACGTGGAGGTGGGAGGGTGTTGAGCGGGTGAGGGAGGTGGAGGGCCAGGATTCGGGGAGATGTCCCCCGCGGCTAGGAGGAGGAGAAGGGTGAGAAAGGTGGCATGGGAGCGGGATGTGCAGGAGCGTGAAAAACTCCTAGTGGAGGTGTTGGGGTCAGTGGGAGAGCGGAGTAATAGGAGGAGGTGGTGGGTGCCATAGAGGGGCGAAGGAAGCAGTGAGGACACAATATACAAGTGTTTGGGAGGGGCAGAGGGATATAGTGAATGGATTTTGGGAATGGAGGAGAGGAAAATAAGAAGGAGGAGTGGAAGAGGCATTTTGGGGAGGTGAAGAGAGCAATAGTAAGGAGATGATAGCAGTGAGGGGGAGATGTACAGGTTGTGGGGTGGAGCAGAGGGGTAAAGAAATGAGATTTGGGAACAGAGGATAGTAATATGATAAGGAGAAGAGGGGCGTATTATATAAAGGTACACGGAGTGGGACTCAGGCATGTAAGAGGTTTCCCAGGGTGTTTGCTTGCAGTCTTCCAGCATGCAGTAGAGCTTCTTGCTGTTGTTGTGTCTTCCTGCTGCTTGGGTTCTCCTGCTTTAGTTCAACTGCTGCGTTTAACTGCTTCTTCTATGCACTCGTTCTAAGCCGCACTCAATCTGAAGCAGCACCCCCATCAGAGATCTCCCCCATGAGCTGATCTAAATTTATAGGGAGATGCTCAAATGAACATTCAACTCCACCCCAATTAGAAGCTGATAAGGATCACATGAGTAGCGGGGGATGTTTCTCTCAGGAAACAGACACCAATCGTAAAACGGGTGCAGCTGGAGGTGAGCACTGGTCAACATACACAAATATAAATACACCATTTGTTCTGAAGGCAGCAGGAGTCAATGCGTTTTGGAGTTAAGAGTGGAGGTAGGAGAAAGGTGCATTGAATGACGTTTTCAAGGGGCGTTTCACCATGCCAGTTTCCTCTGTGTGCCCCCACCAGCGTAGTGCTGCTGACTTCTCTCCTCTCCATCCCACCAGTAGCTGCATGTGCCATGTAATTGGGTGCCATTATCATTCAATGGCACCCCAATTGCGATGTGAGTCTGCCGTGATTGTGGCGTGACTGGATCATGTGACAATAGTGGCAAACTGTGCCTTTTAAAACAAGCATATGTGAACAAGAATATCTGAACTGGGCAAGGGGGGTGGGGGCAGTATTACTACCTAAACATGTTTTCCTTAATGCAGAGAATGCATTAAAGTATAAAATGATTAGGCTTAAGAACCACTTAAAATTATACTGTATCTTCATTTTATTTTTTTAGCCCAGAACAAATTAAAGTGTATGCATTTCTGTCTATGTTGCTGTTAAAGTGTTCCACTTACTTCCCATCTGTTAAAATGTGGTCAGCATGAATTGAAACTGTGGTGAACCACCATAATTATTCTCCCACAAACATCAGCAGGGAATGTCCATATCACGTGGTTTGTACCTGCAGTCCAACCTTCAGAACTTCAAGCAAGATCAAATGATACAAGTATCCCGCAATTTACTCAGGATTGGAAAATGGATGTGAACGTGAAAAAACATCTTGTGTTTTCTCCAGATGTTGTGGTTACAACATTCTGGACAGACATGGTCTTGTGGTCCACGACAACTGGGATAGTGTACCTTGTGGAATTGATGATACCAATGAAAGATAGTGTTAATTAAACTCCTGAGAGAAAAAAGACCAAGTGATCAGAATTGACAACTAAAGCTGCTCAGAATGACTGGAAGATCAAGGATTTCCCTGTAGACGTGGGAAGCAGGGTTTTCATTGCTACATCTGCAACCATCCTTCTGAAGAAGATCAGAATGAGGGGTCTCTCCCTCCAACAAACAATCAATTCATTTTCAAATGCAGATTGCTCTGGGTGGATGTGGACTTGACAGAAAAAAAATCTTGCCCCCATATATTGTGGTTAAGGCACACTGGCCAGATATGGTCCTATGGTCCATGACCATGTTGAGGAATTGATGGTACCATGGAAAGATGTGTTAATGAAACTCATGAGAGAAAGAAGATGAAGTGATCAGAAATAAGAACCAAGCTGCATGGAATGATTGGAAGATCAAGATTTTCCCTGTAGAAATGGGATCCAGGAGTTATTATTATTATTATAATACAGGATTTAAATAGCCCCAACAGTTTGTTCAGCACTTTACAATATAACGGGAGACAATACAGCAAAAATACAGTTCAATACAAGAGGAATAGGAGGGCCCTGCACCTTGGAGCTTACAATCTAAGAGGGAGGGGCTAGTGGTACAAAAGGTAGTAGCTGTAGGGGATGGACTGGTAGGAGGAGTAGAAGATTCCATTATTAACTGAAGGCAGGATAGGCTTCCCTGAAGAGATAGGTTTTCAGAGATTGCCTAAAAGTGAGTAGAGTAGGCGATAGTCTGATAAATTGGGATAGAGAGTTCCAGAGGATGGGGGAAGCTCTGGAGAAGTCCTGGAGACAAGCATGGGAGGAGGAGACAAGGGAGCTAGAGAGTAGGAGGTCTTGCGAGGAGCGGAGAGTACGGTTTGGGTGGTATTTGGAGAAAAGATCGGTGACGTAAATTGGGGCAGAGTTATAAATGGCTTTATATGTTATTGTTAATGTTTTTAATTGTATCCGTTGGGCAATGGGAAGCCAGTGGAGGGATTGTCAGAGAGGGATGGAGGACACTGAGTGGAGGCCAGTGGAGGGATTGGCAGAGAGGGGTGGCAGATACAGAACGGTTAGTAAGGTGGATGAGTCTGCCAGCAGCATTTATGATAGACTGAAGAGGGGATAGCCTGCGATTAGGCAGGCCAATGAGGAGGGACTTACAATAGTCAAGGCGAGATATAACAAGGGAGTGAATAAGTTGCTTAGTGGTTTCAGAGGTTAGGAACGGGCGTATCTTGGAGATGTTGCGGAGGTGAAGTGTACAAGATCTGGACAGTGATTGGATTTGGGGCTGAAAGGACAGATGGGAGTCTAGGATTACACCTAGTACCCTGGCATGAGGGGAGGGACTGATGATTGTGTTATTGATCTTGATGGAGAAGTCAGGGGGGGGCACGGGCAGGGGGGAATACTAAGAGCTCAGTTTTGGAAAGATTGAGTTTGAGGAAGTGGAGTGACATCCATGCCGATATGTCACTTAGTAGGTTAGAAATGCGAGAGGAGACTGAGGGGGTGAGGTGAGGGATAGAAAGATAGATTTGTGTGTCATCAGCATAGAGATGGTACTTAAAGCAATGGGAGCTTATCAAGTGACCAAGGGAGGAGGTGTAGATGGAGAAGAGAAGGGGTCCAAGGACAGAACCTTGAGGGACCCCTACAGAAAGAGGGAGTGAAGAGGAGGAGACAGCGTTATAGGTATTGCTGAAGGAGCGCTGCGATAGGTAGGAGAACCAGGAGAGAGCGGAGTCTCTGAGGCCAAGAGAGTGGAGTTTTTTGAGGAGGAGGGGATGGTCAACCGTATCAAAAGCCGCAGAGCGGTCAAGTAGTAAGAGTACGGAGTAGTGGCCATTGGTTTTACCAGTTAGTAGATCATTAGTGAGTTTTAGTAGGGCAGTTTCAGTGGAGTGTAGTGAGTGAAAGCCAGACTGTAAAGGGTCAAGAAGGTTGTTGTTGGTGAGGTGGGAGTTTCATTTCTACGTCTACAGCCAGCCTTCTGAAGAAGATGGAAGTGCCCATAGACAGTAATTGGAAGATGTGGCTGTATGCAAGTATGTTCCAGGGGTTGTGTAAAGTATGAGCATGGACATAGGGATCTGACCCCTGTACATCCCCCTTCTGATAGTGTGCATGAGCCCTTAACCTCCTTAGTGGTTTTCCCGAGTGTAGCTCAGGGTAAAATTTGAGTACCAAGAGCGGTAACCCCGAGCTACACTCGGGCTTACCATGCGGCGTTGCTCAGGGGGTCCCTGCAGCACTTACCTTGTCCTTCGCTCTCGCGATGTGTCCCCTGCAGCGTCCCCGGCCATCTCCTCCGGCCGATGCCGGCATCCGGCTTCCGTGTTCTGGTCCCTGTGATGTCGGGATGTACGGGCGCCGGAACAGGCGGCAAATTTGAAATTTTTTAAAAATTAAATTTTTGCTGTCATTGCTGTTTCAATGCATTTTTACATATATTTTGTCCCTACTGCTTTGTCCTGTGCCTTGCCTGCATTTTGACTGTTCTTTCTCCCTGGAAACTTAGAAAAGTCCATGGTGTCCAAAAAGCGTCCCTTTACGTCAAAAGCGGTTTTAGACCGGCTAGAGAACAGCGATAGTAAATCAGAACCACTTGCAGAATTGAGTGATAATGATTCGTGAGGGAAATTCGTCATCAGACACTGAAAACGATTTTGCGACTTTCCTCAGCGATGTGCGAATTTGCCTCTGTATTTCAAATTTCAGTGTTTTTGGTTTGATTATATTATTGAATTAAATGTATTATTATTATATTATAATTTTTTATGATTATTTATTAAATTATAATTTATGATTTCGTGTTTCAAGTTTTATCATATCCGGGATGTTTACTAGACTCTTGTTCGGACAGATTTCAGTGAGTTATTCCTAAAAATTACAGCCTACAATAAAAAACTACATATTTCCATGCAAAAAAATGGTACCGCTTTCAGCACAAAAAATCGGAAAGAATCATACCGCCGAGGAGGTTAACGAAAGACAACAACTGGGCTGCAATATGAGACAGGAAAGTATGGAACTGAGGGAGGTGTACCTGGGACACCAGGTATCACCTATGAGCCCTCCAGAGCTGTAGTTGGCTCATCAGCAAAACGCCAAAGAAGCAAGGCGCCCACCAGATAACTGATTATGTATTTACCTTCCCCTATTTCACCACAATTCTGTCATCAAGAGTGCTGACTTACCAAAGGGGTTTGAAACATCAAGCTTTACAACTCTAATGAAGTCCTGGAGAACAGGAATTCTAACCCTTCCCCACTCCACCGATGCTAAGATGCATGTTTTGGCTGGACATACAATTTCGTTTTCTAATTGATTTCATGTTTTTCCTTTGGCCCCAACCCTACCACCATTCTCGCCTTGGCTTCTGCAGCCTCGTATATCCCTATCAGGTATCTCAAAAGGGTACAAGAGCAGGAGAACACGGCAGCCGAAATGAGGACCTGGGGGAGTGTCAGTGGAGTCAACACCCTAAACGTGGAAGAGACAACTTGTTGGGTTGGTGAAGCATGCGACAATAAACACACAGAACCTCGGGATGCAGTAAACGATGTATTGCAGAACTAGTAAACAGTACAACAGCTCGGCAGGGAAGGTCACCAGTCTGGGGACTTACAACAATTGGAGCAGGGAGTCAGCAATGAGTAGGCCGAAGCTGAAGACTGTCAAGGAGGGTGGAAAGTAGCCTGGCTGGTCCAGCCCAAAGGGGAGCATTCTGAAGATAAAGAAACAGGCCCTAAGCTTTACCTACTCCTCTGCAACTAGTGCTGTCCCTGACAGATGGGTATGCTGACCCTACACTACCCAATTCCCAAATGCACCCCAAAACCCGGAGGTATCAGAATTTAAAAAGGCTCTGCATGACCCAAGATGGTTGCCAGGGCCACCTGGATCCAGCCCAGCCAACTGGATCGCTGAACCAGGGAATCATAGAGAAACCCAGTTTCTCTTGAGTTCCTCCTCCAGCTGCATTGCTGTTCTGGATGACCTGCAGTGGAGAATATAGATTGCACCTGTTGACGTAGGAAGGAAAGATGGCGGCACGAGACCCAGGCAGTGGCAGCAGAGCAGCAGCAGAACAAAACTGGATTCACTGGGAAGGTGAGTTTGTTTTCTGAAGGTAAGAGGAAATAGGAAAAAAAAAAAGAGGAGACGGGATGTCACGTACCTGATTGGAGACTGAATTGACGAGGTCGGCCTCACTTGTGTCACTAGTCCTGACCCCACTGGAAGTGGAACAGAGGGTGTCTAGGGACCAGGGGGACAAGAGCGCCAGCAGATGTTGTTTGCAGCTCTTGCAGCTGGAGACTTTGGAAGACTGATGATCCTCCGATTCCTGAATAGTAGAGATATGCAGAGCTGGTATGGTAGATCGCCAGGTGTGCATCAGAGCAAGGCAGGAAGCAGGGATGGGAGACAGGAGCAATGTCATAGGAATATCCGGGGTCATCAACGGGCGGACAGTGAGATGCCAAATCATAAGCAGGCCAAAGTCAGGAGCAGAGCCGAAGTCAGGAACAAGTATCAAGCAGGAGAGCAGAGTCAGCTCAGGAACAAGCCCGGTCAGCAACAAGGAAATCACACAAGAACGAGCAGGAAACGGGGAACAGCTGAAGACCAGTCAGCACTCAGCACAGGCAGAGGCACCTTTTAAATAGTCTGTCTGGCGCCAATCTTCACTGTGCGTGTGCACATGCGCGTGTGTGTGCACGATCACACAATTCTTTGCTCATGCGCACTTCTATTCGCCAATCTTCTCATTGGGATTCCCTTACACAGAGTGAAGTTCCACTTTCCTTTCTTTCATTTTCCTTGGCATCCATTGACCCATTTCACTTGGCTATCTACACTTCTATTATTTTATTGTAATGAGAGAATATATCCCAAGCCCTAACAGTACGTGACACATAAATCTCACACTGTAATACACTGAACTAGATACTTCTACACAAGTTCAATCCATTTCAGGCTTCCGCAACCGTCTACAGGGAACCAGAAACTGATGCCTCCGATGTTGAAATCTCTTGAGGCAGGATACAATTTCAGGATCTAGCACAATTGCTCCCAGAAATAAGAGGACAGAAGTGGCTGTAGGGGACACGTGTCTCTCCGCAGAGTTACATAATCTTCCATCTTGCCGTGGCATCACAGAATACATTTTGTCTTCCTGTCGAAAGATTTTTTTTCATCATGCCTTGAATGTTTGTGGAAGATCAGATGCATTGAGATGATACATCCTTGAGAACGTGTTTCCAGCGAGTGGACATTCTGAGTCACGGTCAATAATTGTGCTGGATTTATGACTGAAATCTAAAGGTAACACCGATGTAGCATTCATATATTCAGCTACTTGGTATCTGATTGTGGCCATCTAGATCCTTGCTGCTGTTGCCAGAATACAGAGGACACCTCACAGGGTCACAGGGAGTGTACTTCCTGAATCCTGTTTCATTGCTTCTTAAAATATATGGGAACCCTTGCTTATAAAACAACCTATTCAGTTTAAAATAGAATTTGATGGCAAATCATTTTTGTATAGATATAAAGAAATAGAAATGCCTTTTTTTTTTAAAAAAGGTGCAGGAACTCCTCCCTTGTGAGTCACTTCTTGTCTCCACCCCCCACCCAACTCTGAGCACCATCAATTGGTTCCACCCCCTACCCGCCTCCTTAAAGAGAATACAGAACCAAGTATATTTGTGGTGCTAAATCATTTATATGAAATTTGTTAATGATAACAATAAAAGCAGAAAAAATAGATCTCCTGCAGCCAGCACTAGTGGACACCCCCACCCCCTTCCCCAGCAACAATAGATTCCTCCAGCAACAACCCAAATGGAAGAAAAATATATTTGAAATACATTTTAAAAATATTCTTCATAAATATATTGACATATATTTGATATACTACAGTTTTGGCCGTATTCAATATTATTATTATTATTATACAGGATTTATATAGTGCCAACAGTTTGCTCAGCACTTTACAATATAAAGGGAGACAATACAGTTCAATACAAGAGGGTTAGGAGGGCAATATATTTATATATTTCAAAATATATTTCAATAAATAAATAAATAATAATTAAAAAAAAAAAAAAAATATATATATATATATATGTATATATATAGTATATATATAGTATGTATATATATATATATATATATATATATATATATATATATATATATATATACATATATATACTGTATGTTGAAATGTGTTTTTATTACAAAATATACGAAAAATTGTTTTTAAAATATATTTCAAATGTACTGTATGTCTTTAAAAATACAAATCTACATTTCTGGAATGCACTTACAAATATATGTAAAAATATATGTTAAAATGACTTTTTTATATGTTAAAAATGTATATTTTTTTAAACATATTCTTCAGATTTTGTTTAACATATGAAAAAGTAATTTTAACATATATTTTTACATTTGTAAATGCTTTCCAAAAATGTAGATTTGTATTTTTAGACATACTGTATATTTGAAATGTATTTTTAAAAATATTTTTCATGTATTTTGTAATAAAAACGCATTTCAACATACAGTATATATATATATATATATATATATGTATTGAAATATATGTTGAAATATATTGAATATGGTCAAAATTTTAGTATTTCAAATACATGTCAATATATTTGGGAAAAATATTTAAAAAATATATTTCAAATATATTTTTCTTCCATGTGGGAATGGACTCCCAAAACAAAATACCACCCCAGCAACAATAGACCCCCAGCAGCTACAACAAATTTCCCAGCAGTCAGCATTAATAGACTCTCCTACAGCCAGCAACAATAGACAATAGACCTCTCCCTCAACAGTAGGCCCTTTCCAGCAACTGACACCTATTAACAATAGATCCCCTTCAGTGACAATAGATCCCCCAGCACATCCCAGAACCCTTTGCCATTACATATTTTTAGTGCTGGAGGTATCAGAACTGCGTTCCCCCATGTTCCCGCTGAAAATGTTCCTTTTTCATATAAGTGATCACATTCTCTCTGTTCTCAGCTGCATAAGAGCTGGGGGAGGGGAAACCGAAGGACACTGGTCTTCCCAGTGAATGGCTGTGCGGGGGGGGGGGGGGGGAGGGAGTGTCAGGACAAGTCTGATCATTGGAGAGCAAGCAGTTCCCAGTACAGCTAGAGAACTGACCATGCTGTGCTCTTCTGTCTAGTGTGGTCAGCAGACATGTGCAGTTCGCTTTGTTCTGAATTAAAATTCAGACAAAAGTTTTGTTGTTCGAAGATTTGGATGTATCTGAAATTCCGAATAACAACAGTAACGAATTTAAATGATCCCGAAATAATGAAACAAAATTTCAGCTGAAATTCGACTCAAACTCGAATCCGAACACTAAATCAAATTTGAAAACAAATTCTAAATATAAACATATTGCCTTTTAATACTATGTGTATTAGTGTTAGACTATAGCCATCTCCTCCTCGCCCTCCAGAGGATTCCCCCCTTCCTGACCGGGCCATAGTTTGCGATACGGCGCTGCGGTACTTTAACTGACAATTGCTCGGTCATGCAACTCTGCACCCAAATTAAATTTGCATCCTTTCCCACAAATAGAGCTTTCTTTTGGTGGTAATTGATCCCCGCTGCATTTTTTATTTATTGCGCTATAAACAAAAAAAGACCGTATATTTTGAAAAAACAAACAAACTATTTTTTTACTTTTTGCTATAAAATATATCCAATACAAAAAATTAAAAATCTAATTTCATCATAAATTTAGGCCAAAATGTATTCTGCTCCATGTCTTTGAAGAAAAAAAAAATCCCAATACGTGTATATGAATTGGTTTACATGAACGTTTTAGCATTTACAAATGGCAGTACATACTGTATACTGGGATTTTTTTTTCACTAGTAATGGCAGCGATCAGTGACTTATAGACTGCGGTGGGCATTCTGACACTGGGGGGAACTGACTAACTGCCACTGACATCCCCAGTGACACTAATACAGTGATCAGTGCTAATAAAAAGCACTGACACTGGGCAGGAAGGGGTTAGCATCCGGGGAGATCAAAGGGTTAACTGTGAGCTGTATTTGTTTTACTGTGTAAACATGCTGCTTTGTATTGCTCTGCTGTGCAGAGCAATACAAAGCAGCATGTTCATGCTGATAGGAGAGATCTGTATTGTTTACACACAGACCTCTCTCCCCTGTCAGCTCTGCCGATGATCACCGAGTCCCGTCCGAGAATTGGTGTGATTGACATGCTGAGCAGCCAATAGTGGAGTGTGTAGGTAGCGTGCACCCCCTACCTGGAAATGCAAATCACGTATATATATATATATATATATATGATTTTGCGCATCCCTGCTGCCCTGTAGCAGTACTTCTACTATAGGGTGGTCGGGAAGCTGCTCTGTTTTCTGTTGGAGATCTTCTGGTTCTGGAGAGGAATGTGATCTATTTCCCTCCCTCCCTGGATTCAGTGCTTGGGCCTGAACTACCTGGGCCAAACACTAAGGGATTAAAAAAAAAAAAATCATCCCAAATAAGTCCTGTAATGTGTCCAACATGTGTATTTCCTATGGTTACCAGCTCCATCTAGTGGCCAAAATGCAGTATTTTCCTGAAATACCACAATCAGGAAAATACTGCCTTATGGCCACTAGATGGAGGTGATGATAATAGGAATTACACATTAGACATTATACAACAATTATAAGTGACGGCTGTGGGAATGCAGAGGCATTCACACAACAATTTGGGGAGGGGAGGGGTGGGGTGCACTCACTCTAGATGGAGTAATGTGGGGAGGGGAAGGGATGGAAGGAGTGCACTCACTCAGGATGGAGTAATGTGGGGAGCGGAAGGGAGGGGAGGGGTGCACCCACTCAATATGGGGTAATGTGGGGAGGGGAGGGGTGCACCCACTCGGGATGGAGTAATGTGGGGAGGGGAGGGGTGCACTCATTCAGGATGGAGTAATGTGGGGAGGGGTGCACCCATTCAATATGGAGTAATGTGGGGAGGGGAGCTTTTCACTGACTCAGGATGAAGTAATGTAGGGAGGGGAGGAGTGCACCCACTAATGTGGGGAGTAATGTGGGGAGGGTTTCACTCACTCAGGGTGGAGTAATGTGGGGAGGGGTGCACTCACTCAGGGTGGAGTATTGTAGGGAGGGGAGGGGAGGAGTGCACCCACTCAGGATGGAGTAATGTGGGGAGGGGAGGGGTGCACTCATTCAGGATGGAGTAATGTGGGGAGGGGAGGGGTGCACCCACTCAATATGGAGTAAAGTGGGGAGGGGGGGGGAGGTTTTCACTGACTCAGGATGAAATAATGTAGGGAGGGGAGGGGAGGAGTGCACCCACTAATGTGGGGAGTAATGTGGGGAGGGTTTCACTCACTCAGGGTGGCGTAATGTGGGGAGGGGTGCACTCACTCAGGGTGGAGTAATGTGGGGAGGGGAGGGGTGCACTCACTCAGGGTGGAGTATTGTAGGGAGGGAATGGGAGGAGTGCACCCACTCAGGGTGGAGTAATGTGGGGAGGGGAGGAGTGCACTCACTCAGGGTGGAGTATTGTAGGGAGGGGAGGGGAGGAGTACTCCCACTCAGGATGGAGTAATGTGGGGAGGGGTGCACTAATTCAGGATGGAGTAATGTGGGGAGGGGAGGGGTGCACTCATTCAGGGTGGAGTAATGTGGGGAGGGGAGGAGTGCACCCACTCAGGATGGAGTAATGTGGGGAGGGGAGGGGTGCACTCATTAAGGATGGAGTAATGTGGGGAGGGGAGGGGTGCACTCATTCAGGATGGAGTAATGTGGGGAGGGGAAGGGTGCACTCATTCAGGATGGAGTAATGTGGGGAGGGGAAGGGTGCACTCATTCAGGATGGAGTAATGTGGGGGAGGGGTGCACTCATTCAGGATAGAGTAATGTGGGGAGGGGAGGGGTGCACTCATTCAGGATGGAGTAATGTGGGGAGGGGAGGGGTGCACTCATTCAGAATGCAGTAATGTGGGGAGGGGAGGGGTGCACTCACTCAGGATGGAGTAATGTGGGGAGGGGAGGGGTGCACTCATTCAGGATGGAGTAATGTGGGGAGGGGAGGGGTGCACTCATTCAGGATGGAGTAATGTGGGGAGGGGAGGGGTACACTCATTCAGGATGGAGTAATGTGGGGAGGGGAGGGGTGCACTCATTCAGAATGGAGTAATGTGGGGAGGGGAAGGGATGGAAGGAGTGCACTCACTCAGGATGGAGTAATGTGGGGAGGGGAAGGGTGCACTCATTCAGGATGGAGTAATGTGGGGAGGGGAGGGGTGCACTCATTCAGAATGGAGTAATGTGGGGAGGGGAAGGGATAGAAGGAGTGCACTCACTCAGGATGGAGTAATGTGGGGAGGGGAGGGGTGCACTCATTCAGGATGGAGTAATGTGGGGAGGGGAGGGGTGCACTCACTCAGGATGGAGTAATGTAGGGAGGGGAGGGGTGCACTCATTCAGGATGCACTATATAATATATTATACTTCATGTCTACCTCATCTCTATTATGAACACAAAAAGAAACAAACCTGATGGGACTTTACTGGTACATAAAGCGGACAACCTCATGTTATACATAAAACATGTTTATTGAAATACATCTTCCAAACACATTATAAAAAACAACAGTATTTGGCTAGTGAGCCCAAAAGAATCACAGCGTATTGTTCTGTGGCATCAATATCCTCCAGAGGTCGACGCGTTTCGCTTATTATTATTCAGGACCCCAAAACCGGAGGCAGAGAAATCAGATGCCCTAACTGGAAGATGTGTATACATAGAGATCATTAGTTAAATAAATCCAGTGTTACATAACATAATACACCTTGTAGAAACTATTCTCAGCTAACTCACATGGTATTGATCGCCTATAGGCCTAATGGAGGCTATGGATTACATCTGGAAGGCTGGACTGTTTAAGCCCAGGGTCTCCCAAGGTGGTGGCTGTCAGGCATTGGCCTCATTCGGCCGCTGTGTGTCGCTGTTTAGATGCAGTTTATTGGGGTTTTTTATTAGCATTGAATGATGAGGCTGCACTATATGTTGAGGAGGGAACGCATGTACTGTGGGCTTTTCTGGTTGGAATGGTTGCACTTCCACCCATTGGCTTGTCAGGGTGGAAGTGCTGTGTGGGCGCATGTGCAATACACAATTATCGCTTGTATGTGCACTGTCACGGATCCACGGTCGCCGCCACCAACAGGTGACAATCGCATGACCGCGACTAACAGTAATACGTCACGCCCACGGCGTCAGACCCCAGACCTTCTCACCAAACTCGTGACCGAAGGACCGGCCGATCTAAAACCGCGGTGTGACGCGCGTAACAAGGCCACACTCAGCCGCACCCAGCACAGCGATTGCCCAGCTAATGGACTACAATCGGTGCCTGCAGCCTAAATGCGCTTGTTACTGGGTCGGGTTAATTACGCAACTAACCCTCTACTGCCACCACCACTTTTGTCGGAGACTGGGAAACGCCCGTTATCAAATATACACTATAATGATTGAAATATTGATCTATATAGCACGGCCCGCGGACCTGCTATACAGAGATATAACAAACAGTAGCGTCTCTTCAAAGGCAGGGATTTGTGAATTGCAAGTAAGCGCTTAGAAACAGTTTAACACTTTCAGAAAGAAAGATTTATTACTAAAAGGGTCAAAACAGGTGCAATACAATATTTACAAAGAGATGTCACAAAAATATATATATATATGTATATAAAGACACAGCAAAGAGATAATTAGGAAGAAGATTACAGGGTTAATTTACTTGCCCATATGCCTGGGTTTGCAGATCCAAGTTATAGAGCAGGGTGAGTTCTTGATCTCCTTTTGTTATGATGTTGCTAGGAGATCTCTGTGTGTGTCAAGCTCTAACTCACTTGTCTTTTCTTAAAAGTCCCTCTCAAAGGGGGGGGCTCTGACTACACATTTTGGGAGTGGTCAGTGGGAAACTCTGAATTAACTATAGCTTCATAATACATGACATGAAACATACGGTTGACCTGAGGAATGTGCAATTGCTCTGGTCAGTTTGATAAGGTGTGGGGCTTACATAGTTTTGGGTGACAAAAGTTACACTTTAGTAGATGGCCTGTCTCCACTCTCATGTCTTCCTGGTTGTTCCACACCATCTGCCAGGAGATAACGTTTGCCTCACAGGTATGCAGGGGGGATGTGAGGAATGATTCGAGGAAGACCTCAAATACAAAAAGGTTGAAGGAGAACTCCGCTCCGACTCTGATGAGCAGGTTTGCTACATGCACTTCAATCCTTACTCGGCAGATCACCTGGGCGGAGGTATTGTCTTTTATTGATGACATCATTTAACCGCCCTTCCGCATGCCGTTTTTGGTGTTATTGGGGAGACACACACAGAGGGTGGTAGCCGTGGCACAGTGAACTACATGTATGTGATATGATACTTGAGCCAGTTTGATGGAGGGAGGAGTTACATGAAGGGATTATTAAGCATGGCTACATGTTATGTGATTACAGGAGCCACTCTCAGGAGATTCCATGTACTGACATATAGGAAACACTGGAGATTGAAAGGAGTATATATCTAGGATGCAATTAGGGTCCTGTTTTGCATTTGCCTTACATCTCTTTTTTTGTATGGAATAACACGGTATGGGGTTTGGTATTATTGTGTCGGAGATTGTTATCATTCTTTATAATATGGATATTTCTACTGACCCCCATATATATTGTTAAATGCAGATTATTTCATGGTACATACTTATGGAAGGCATTGTGTATGGATAATATCTATATACAAATATATCTGGTGTCTGTCACCTGTGTCAGTGAACCATCTATTGCTAGTTACACTTGGGGTGTATTATCCCCTCCCTTCTCTTTCTCTCTCTTTCCCCCTTTTTTCTGGACTGGAACCAGGTCTGTTGTTTTTCCTGCAGGGTTCCCCCTGATTGGGGATGAGGGGAGGGGGCTTTGGATGTGGACACTCACCCAAGACCATATTCTGATCTCTGTGTGGGTGCTGTTGTCCAGTATCACCGTTCATGTTGACATGTGAGTTTGCGGAGAATAGTTTCTACAAGGTGTATTATGTTATCTAACACTGGATTTATTTGACTAATGATCTCTATGTATACACATCTTCCAGTTAGGGCATCTGATTTCTCTGCCTCCGGTTTTGGGGTCCTGAAGAAGCTAATAAGCGAAACGCGTCGACCTCTGGAGGATATTGATGCCACAGAACAATACGCTGTGATTCTTTTGGGCTCACTAGCCAAGTACTGTTGTTTTTATATAATATGTTTGGAAGATGTATTTCAATAAACATGTTTTATGTATAACATGAGGTTATCCGCTTTATGTACCAGTAAAGTCACTCAGGATGGAGTAATGAGGGGAGGGGAGGGGAGGGAAGGGGAGGAGTGCACTCACTCAGGAAATGCCATTATTTTAGTAAATATAAACTGCTAAATCCCTTTTCTCATCAGCAGTATATAACAGTTTTGTGACTTCTATAAGTGTCCAGCAGAGCAGTGGTTACAGCTTGTAGGAGGAGTTTTCATTCTGCTCTAAGAACCTCTGACCTCTGTCTGGACAGTGCTGATTGGCCCTGTGCTGATCACATGCACTCTCCCAAGAAAAAAAAAACCTCTATAGCAATATACAGCAAACTACATGCCTACAGTTAAGTCTGGAGATAAATGGTGGTCTCTTGAAAAAGGGGAGGCGCAGAGAAGACAGGATCAAACAGCCTTTTTACACAATGCGGAGGATTAACCCCTTAGGTCCCACAGTGAGTATAACAAGCATGCTTTACTGCATCTACAGACTGATTTTACTGATGTGGGTTTAATAACACTTTAACATACTTGTCTTCACTCGTTTTCATCTTTTGATGTACGTATCTCTTAAAAATGTTTTTCTGTGATGGCCTGGAGTTCATCTTTGAATTAAAAAGTTTTGTAAAAACTGGAAAAGCATCACAAACACACACACTGTATATAGATATAGGTAAAAAAATAGTCTAGATGAACTGTAGGAAGCGAAGATGTATGAAAAATAAACAGCTCTCCATAGAGATAATGAATGAGCCAGAATTGTCTGCAGTCTGCCTGGAATACAAAATGCAGCACATTTAACCATCGTTAGGAAACGCAGACCTGACCTTTATTAAATTCTGCAGCTTCAATATATTCCTCTTTTCTTTTTACATCTTCCCTCCATATCTGGGGATCTGGCGGCTTCCATAACTTTCCGTTACAGATGTATTAAACTTGAGGACAGAATTGTATTTAGAGTCTCCGGGGTGATGCGGCGACAAAACACTCCAATACTGGGAATCATTTGTCAGTGGTGTAGAGGGATGGAGAAATCATAATGTGTCTTATTAACCAAGAACATGAAATTCATGAACTGTGTGTTATAGCCTGGTGAGGAAATGATATATACAGAATAAAACATCCAACAACCCCGATCTCCCATCTCCCTAGATCCTTCTTATCTCCTCTCCTGTTATCTTATCTCTCTTGGCTCTCTCCCAATTAACTTCATGTTAGCTTTATTGGCAGGATCTCCCTCTTCCTATTCTCCTCTCCTCTCTCCCCTCTTCTCTTCTCCTCACTTCTCTCTGTTCTCCCTATCCTTTATCTCCTCTCTCCTTTCTCCTTTCTCCCTAGTCCTTATCTCCTCTCTCCATTCTCCCTATCCCTTATCTCTTCTCTCGGTTCTCCCTATCCCTTATCTCCTCTCTCCATACTCCTTATCCCTTATCTCCTCTCTCAGTACTCCTCTCCTCTCTCCTTTCTTCCTATCCATTATCTCCTCTCTCGGTTCTCCCTATCCATTATCTCCTCTCTCCATACTCCCTATCCCTTATCTCCTCTCTCCATTCTCCCTATCCCTTATCTCCTCTCTCCTTTCTCCCTATCCCTTATCTCCTCTCTCCATACTCCCTATACCTTATCTCCTCTCTCCGTTCTCCCTATACCTTATCTCCTCTCTCCATACTCCCTATCCCTTATCTCCTCTCTCCGTTCTCCCTATACCTTATCTCCTCTCTCCGTTCTCCCTATCCATTATCTTCTCTCTCCTCTCTCCATTCTCCCTATCCCTTATCTCCTCTCTCCATTCTCCCTATCCCTTATCTCCTCTCTCCTCTCTCAGTACTCCTCTCTCCTTTCTCCCTATCCATTATCTCCTCTCTCAGTTCTCCCTATCCCTTATCTCCTCTCTCAGTTCTCCCTATCCCTTATCTCCTCTCTCCTTTCTCCCTATCCATTATCTCCTCTCTCCATTCTCCCTATCCCTTATCTCCTCTCTCCTCTCTCTGTTCTCCTTATCCCTTATCTCCTCTCTCCTCTCTCTTCTCTCCATTCTCCCTATCCCTTATCTCCCCTCTCTCTCCCTTTTTTCTTATCTCCCTTCTATCACTCTTATGTTATTCCTCTGTTTCTTATCTCCTCCCTCATTCTCTAATTTGGATAGGTGAGCAACACCATTAGTTTGCCAACTCCATAAACAGGCTGGGTTTATCTTGAACCCATGTTCCATCTTAACCTGAGTCTTATCCCCATCCTGCTTTATTGGCAGGATCTCTCTCCTCTCTTCATCTCAGCTCTTCTCTCTCTCTCTCTCTCTCTCTCTCTCTCTCCCCCCTCTCTCTCTCCTTTCCCTTCTTCTTTTCTTCCACTCTCACCCTCCCTATCCCTTATCTCCCCTCTCACTCTCTCTTTCTCTTATCTAATCTTTCTCTCCTCTTTCCCTTTATCTTATCTCCTCTCTGTTTCTCTCTCTCCTCTCCTCTTCTCTCTCCTCCTCCTCTCCTCACTCCACACTCTCTCCTCTCTCTCTCCTGTCCCGCAGGGGCGGACTGACCATTTGGAAACTCGAGCTCTGCCCAAGGGCCCGGGGTCAGTAGGGGGCCCCATGAGATGCCCCTGGTACCTTTTTCATAGGATTTTTTGAGTTTGGGCAAGGACACAGGGGCCCCATGAGTTGTCAGTCCTCCCCTGCAGTCCCGTCTTCTTCTCTCCCACTTTCCCTATCCCTTACCTCCTCTCTCTCTCCCCCTTTCTCTTATTTCATCTCCTCTCCCTCTCCTCTCCTCTCTCACTCCTCTCTTAACACTATCTCCTCTGTCCTCTCTTTTTTTCTTATATGTCCTCTCCCTCTCCTCTCTCTCTCCTCTCCCTCTCCTCTCTTCTCTCCTCTCTTCTCTCACTCCTTTTTCAACACTATCTGCTCTCTCCTCTCTTTTTTTCTTATATCTCCTCTCTCTCCCCTCTCTCCTCTCTCTCCCCCTTTCTCTGATCTCCCTTCTATCACTCTCATATTATTCCTCTGGTTCTTATCTCCTCTCACTTTCATAGGGAACACATCATTAGTTTGCTGACTCCATGAACAGGCTGGGTTTTGCGGGTTTTCCTTAGCCTGAATCTCATCCCCACTCTGTAGAAACACCTGATGTGTATTTACAGGTGAAAACAACCTGTGTAAGGGCTGCGTTTCCCAGCACAGCAATGTACAGGTGTTCCATGCATCTCCTTGCAGGCGGTCCCATCCGTGTCAATTGGGAAGCAATGGCTTCATGGACCCAGCCGCTGCTCCCAATTGGTCATCCATGTGGGTGCAGATGCACACTGTCTGTGCTGGGGCCATGCACCCGCATCCACACGGATATCAAATTGAGAGCATCGGCTGTGTCCCTGAAGTATATGCTTCCAAATTGACATGAATAGGACTGCCTGCAAGGACAAGCATTGAACAACTGTGCATTTCTATGCTGGTAAATACAGACCTTGCATGGGTGTACGCCCATGTGAACGAGGCCTTAACCTCCCTGGCGGTATTCCCGAGTGTAGCTCGGGGTAAACTTTCAGTACCAAAAGCGGTAACTCCGAGCTACACTCGGGATTATCCTGCAGCGTTGCTCAGGGATTTCCTCGATCACTTACCTTGTCCTGCGCTCCCGCGATGTCCCTCCTGCAGCGTCCCCGGCCATCTCCTCCGGCCAATGCTGGCATCTGTCTTCCAGGTTCCGGTCCCTGCGAGCGTCAAAACGTACGGGGACCGGAACCGGCGGGAAATTTAAAAACGTTAAACAGTGACATTCACTAAATACACTAAAATCACATAGTATAACATTCCTGTATCAAACCATTTCACATACATTTTGTCCCGAGTGCTTTGTCCGGCGCCCTGCCTACTGTTCTTTCTGCCTGGAAACTGAGAAATGTCCATGGCGTCCAAAAAGTGTCCCTTTAGGTCAAAAGCGGTTTTAGACCGGCTAGAGAACAGCGATAGTAAATCAGAACCACTTGCAGAATTGAGTGATAATGATTCGTGGGGGAAATTCGTCATCAGACACTGAAAACGATTCTGCGACTGAGCTCAGCGATGTGCGAACTTGGCGCTCTATTTCACATTTCAGTGTTTTTGGTTTGATTATATTATTGAATTAAATTTATTATTATATTATTATTTATTATATTATAATTTATGATTTCGTGTTTAAAATTTTAACATACCCGGAATGTTTACTAGACTTATTCCTAAAAATTACAGGCCTACAATAAAAAAACTAAATATTTCCATGCAAAGAAATGTACCGCTTTGAGCACAGAAATACTGACATAATCAGACCGCTAGGGAAGTTAAAGCTGAAATTTAGTTAAAAAAAAGGGCATAGGCTGCACTTCTGATGAGTGACTGTGACGAGTCAAGCAGCTCATAATAACTAGAGATGAGCGAATTATTCAAAAATTCGATTCGGCTGATTCGGCGAATTCGCGGAATAAATTTGATTCGAGTCGAATATATTCGCTGCGAATTTAACTTATAAAAAGGGTGTTTCTAGGCTTCAGAGAGCCTTTATATTAGTGCAGAACACTGTACCTTTAATTTAAATGCCCTTGGAGTCTGCTGGGGAAGAGAAATAATACTGTCAGTCAGTATGACATGCAGATGAGTGCCGTCGATTTTAGAATCACCGCACACTTCACTCATTTGGGCAGTCACGGGGCCAAAACCAGAGTGTGGAGCCACAGTGGCGGTGGAGGCAGCAGCAATGGGAGGCCATACAGCACCCTATGAAAAAATGGAACCCACCAGCAATGTGAGGAGACCTGAAAGTGGCACATGGCAGAGTGTGGCGATGGAGACAGCAGCAATGGGAGGCCGTACAGGGACCCATGACACACTCTGGACCTGGCAGCAGCATGAGGAGGCGGTACAGGGGCCCATGACAGATTATGGGCCTGGCAGCAGCATGAGGAGTCGGTACGGGGGCCCATGGCAGATTACGGGCCTGGCAGCAGCAATGGGAGGCCCGTAATCTGCCAGCACCCTATGACAAAATGGAACCCACCAGCAGTGTGAGGAGACCTGAAAGTGGCACATGGCAGAGTGTGGCGATGGAGACAGCAGCAATGGGAGGCCGTACAGGGACCCATGACACACTCTGGACCTGGCAGCAGCAAGAGGAGGCGGTACAGGGGCCCATGGCAGAGTGGCGAAGCGTAAGCAGCTTAAATTGAAGGCCATACAGAGGCCTATGTTAAAAAAAATAACATGTTTGGGGCATGATTCATGGCGGATTTAGTCAGTTGTGTCAGGAACTGGTGGTTTGAAATCCAGACTAATCCACGCCTGATTCATTTTCACAAACGTCAGTCTCTCCACACTTTGGGTGGACAGTCGTGTCCTCCGCGGAGTTACAATACCTCCTGCCGCACTAAACACGCGCTCCGATGCCACGCTACTGGCCGGGCATGACAGCCTTTCAAGGGCAAATTCAGCTAGTTGGGGCCAAAGGTCAAGTTTCGTTGCCCAGTAGTCAAGGGGATTGTCTACCTCGGTTGGCAGGGTGCTGTCCAAGTAGGCCCAAGCCTGTTGTTTGAGGTCCTGCTCCAGGTCCACCTGATGCTGCTGCTGCTGCGGCTGGTTAGTAGTTTCCTCACTGCGCTGGTGAAGAAAGCTACTCATCATCGACTGCAGACTGAGGCAGCCGCTGCTGGTGGAGCTGCCACTGCTCCTACCACCCCACCCCTCCCCTGCTGCCATGGCAGCGGAACGCGAGCGCACAGGGCCCACAGTGTCTGAGGATGGACGTTGGCGCAGAAAGGCAGAGACCAACTGACTACATAGGTGGTTTTTATAGTACGTTATTTTGGCCTCCCTCTCAGCAGGTGTGAAAAAGGCCACCATTTTTGAACGGTAGCGAGGGTCCAACAAGGTGGACAGTCAAAAGTCATCCCTCTGTCTGATGGTTATTATTCGGCTGTCGCTACGCAAGCAAGCGAGCATGCTATGGGCCATTTGTGCCAAGGAATGCGAGGGACTCCCTGCCTCCATCTCCACAGCATACTGCCACGGTGCGTCTGGGTCCTCTGTCTCCTCCTCCTCCTCTACCAGATGCTCCTGCTCCTCCACTCCTGTCCGCTGAGTGGAAAAACCACCCATTTCACTCAATAATTCCTGAGCACCAATGTCCTCCTCTACCTCCTCCTCTTCTTCCTGTCCTGCCCCCACAGGGGTCATGTGGCGTTGAGATCTGTGCGCCACGTCTACCGCACCCTGACCAGCCATTGTTAACAGCATTTGTTCCAGGACGTACAACAGAGGAATGACGTCGTTCATCCCATAGTCCTGCCGACTCACGAATAGCGTGGCCTCCTCAAAGGGCCTGAGCAAGCGGCAGGTGTCACGCATGAGCTGCCAATGGCTGACATCTAAGTTACACAGGGGAGTACCTTTATCCGCTTGTAACATCAGGAAATCGGTGATGGCCTTTTGCTGTTCGTAAAGGCGGTCTAACATGTGTAGGGTTGAATTCCACCTTGTTGCAACGTCGCAGATCAGGCGATGCTGTGGAATTCCGTTCTGCCGCTGCAGCTCAAGGAGGGTGTGCTTTGCGGTGTAGGAATGGCTGAAATGCATGCAAAGTTTACGTGACATTTTAAGGATGTCTTGCAGTGGGATGGTGGATTTTAGGAACCGCTTGACAACCAGATTGAACACGTGAGCCGTGCATGGCGCATGGCACAACCTTCCTTGACGCAGAGCAGACACCATGTTCTTTCCGTTGTCCGTCAACATGGTTCCGATTTTCAGTTTGCGCGGAGACAGCCATCTGTCGATTTCTCTGTTCATTACACTCAGAAGTTCCTCCCCTGTGTGACTACGTTCGCCAAGGCATACCAGGTGCAGCACAGCGTGATACCATTGCGCCCTGCACATGTGATATGCCAGTCGGGTAATGGGACTTGGCACGGGGGTGGCGGCTGAGGACACGGCAGAAGAAGAGGTGGTAGAGGCGGACATCTTTGCTGGACCAAGGACGTGCAAACGTGGAGGCAAAAGCGGCGTGACCTGTCCAAGTTGCTGGTGCGGCTGTGCCGGCACCACGTTCACCCAGTGGGCCGTAAATGACATGTACTGTCCCTGACCGTAGTTACAGCTCCACACGTCGGCGCTGCCGTGCAGTTTGGCAGAGACCGACATGCTCAAAGACTGGCCCACCATCTCTTCTACATGTGAATGCAGGGCTGGCACTGCCTTTTTGGCGAAGAAATGCCGGCTTGGCACTCTCCACCGCGGCTCGGCACAAGCCATCATTTCTCGGAAAGGTGCTGAGTCCACCACTTGGAAAGGGAGGGACTGCAGCACCAGCAACTTGGACAGGAGGACGTTCAGCTTTTGCACCGTCGGGTGCGTGCTCGCAAACTGTTGTCTCTTGGAAACGGATTCCAAGAAAGACTGCTGACGGAATCCGTGAACAGGAGTAGCAGGAGAAGGAGCATCTGAACGAGCGGAAGATGCCAACGAGCGACAACTCCCCTCAGCAGAGGTGTTGGAGCCTTGACTGGCTGATAGAGGGCGATTGACGTCGGGTGACGGAGCAAGTAACGGAGCGGGTGATGGAGCGGGGGCTGGGGCAGGCAGAACCGCCGTATCTTTATCACGGTTTTCCCAGGCCACCGAATGGCGACGCTGCATATGCTGACGCAACGCTGTAGTCCCAACATGGGCCCCCTGGCCACGCTTGACTTTCTGGCCACATAGTCGACATACGGCTACGTTTACTTCCTCGGGCGGCTTGACGAAAAATTGCCACACCGCCGAGTAGGAAACTTTGCCCCCGCTACTCCCGCTACTCCTCACTGGCTGACTGCTACTTCCTCCGTGCACACCGGCACCACTACTGGCCGTGGTGGTAGGCTGCAGTGGAGCTGGTGCTCTACTCCGTGGCCGTTTGCCTCCACTGACACTGCTGCGACCCTGCTGCCTCCTGGGCAACCCACCGACTGTTTTGCTTGCTGCCAAGCTGCCACCCTCTTCTCCTGATGATGCGGAAGCAATAGCCTGATGACGACGAGGCTGCCAAGTGCGATCAGCCTCATCATCATCAATTAGGGTCTCCGCCTCACTACTAGCCCCCTCGGCTGCGTGTGGGTCAGGAGACAGACCTGTCTCTAGACCGGCTACCGAGCCACTCTCCTCGCCACTACTTCTTCGCCTGGCTGCTGAAGAGGCGGATGTCTCCCCCCGTTCCTGACTGCCCTCTGTTAGCTCTTCCTCACTGTACAGTGGGGCTGAGCCCACAGCATGCGATACTTCGCTTGGTGAGGGAACACCAAAGGACAGGGGCAGGTAGAGGACACGTGATTTCAGTGGGCTTGCTCCCGGGCCATGCCAACTAACGGTTGTGTCTGACGTACCCACCGACCGTTGGCTGTAGGTGTCAGAGGTGACCTGGGAAGAGGAAGACGACCGAGCCAACCAATCGATGACGGCAGGGTTTTCGGTGGAGACACGACCGCTGGATGACACCGGGAGCACTGGCCTCTGGCTGCGACTAGTGCTGCCTCGACCCCTTCCTCTGCTGCCACGTCTGCTCGCTCCTGAAACATTGCCTCCTCTGCCACTCCTCTGCGTGTTGTCTGACATACTCTTTAATTCAACGATTCTGTGTCCCTGAGTAACGATTCTGTGTCCCTGAGTAACAATTCTGTGTCCCTGAGTAACGATTCTGTGTCCCTGAGTAACGATTCTGTGTCCCTGAGTAACAATTCTGTGTCCCTGAGTAACAATTCTGTGTCCCTCAGTAACGATTCTGTGTCCCTCAGTAACGATTCTGTGTCCCTGAGTAACGATTCTGTGTCCCTGAGTAACGATTCTGTGTCCCACAGTAACAATTCTGTGTCCCTGAGTAACAATTCTGTGTCCCTGAGTAACGATTCTGTGTCCCTGAGTAACAATTCTGTGTCCCTGAGTAACGATTCTGTGTCCCTGAGTAACGATTCTGTGTCCCACAGTAACAATTCTGTGTCCCTGAGTAACAATTCTGTGTCCCTGAGTAACGATTCTGTGTCCCTGAGTAACAATTCTGTGTCCCTGAGTAACGATTCTGTGTCCCTGAGTAACGATTCTGTGTCCCTCAGTAACAATTCTGTGTCCCTGAGTAACAATTCTGTGTAGCTGAGTAACAATTCTGTGTCCCTGAGTAACAATTCTGTGTCCCTCAGTAACGATTCTGTGTAGCTGAGTAACGATTCTGTGTCCCTGAGTAACAATTCTGTGTCCCTGAGTAACGATTCTGTGTCCCTGAGTAACAATTCTGTGTCCCTGAGTAACGATTCTGTGTCCCTCAGTAACAATTCTGTGTCCCTGAGTAACAATTCTGTGTCCCTGAGTAACAATTCTGTGTCCCTGAGTAACAATTCTGTGTCCCTGAGTAACGATTCTGTGTCCCTCAGTAACAATTCTGTGTCCCTGAGTAACAATTCTGTGTCCCTGAGTAACAATTCTGTGTCTGTCCCTGAGTAACAATTCTGTGTCCCTGAGTAACAATTCTGTGTCCCTGAGTAACGATTCTGTGTCCCTCAGTAACAATTCTGTGTCCCTGAGTAACAATTCTGTGTCCCTGAGTAACGATTCTGTGTCCCTCAGTAACAATTCTGTGTCCCTGAGTAACAATTCTGTGTCCCTGAGTAACAATTCTGTGTCCCTGAGTAACACAATTCTGTGTCCCTGAGTAACAATTCTGTGTCCCTGAGTAACGATTCTGTGTCCCTCAGTAACAATTCTGTGTCCCTGAGTAACAATTCTGTGTCCCTGAGTAACAATTCTGTGTCTGTCCCTGAGTAACAATTCTGTGTCCCTGAGTAACAATTCTGTGTCCCTGAGTAACGATTCTGTGTCCCTGAGTAACAATTCTGTGTCCCTGAGTAACGATTCTGTGTCCCTGAGTAACGATTCTGTGTCCCTCAGTAACAATTCTGTGTCCCTGAGTAACAATTCTGTGTCCCTGAGTAACAATTCTGTGTCTGTCCCTGAGTAACAATTCTGTGTCCCTGAGTAACAATTCTGTGTCCCTGAGTAACAATTCTGTGTCCCTCAGTAACAATTCTGTGTCCCTGAGTAACGATTCTGTGTCCCTCAGTAACAATTCTGTGTCCCTCAGTAACAATTCTGTGTCCCTGAGTAACAATTCTGTGTCTGTCCCTGAGTAACAATTCTGTGTCCCTGAGTAACAATTCTGTGTCCCTGAGTAACGATTCTGTGTCCCTGAGTAACAATTCTGTGTCCCTGAGTAACGATTCTGTGTCTCTCAGTAACAATTCTGTGTCCCTGAGTAACAATTCTGTGTCTGTCCCTGAGTAACGATTCTGTGTCCCTGAGTAACAATTCTGTGTCCCTGAGTAACAATTCTGTGTCCCTGAGTAACGATTCTGTGTCCCTAAGTAACGATTCTGTGTCCCTAAGTAACGATTCTGTGGCCCTAAAGTCTCTGTGGCCCTAACTCTGTCCCTAATACACAGAGGTCTGTCTCTCTTGAATGACTGGAGGCTAATGGAGAATTGTAAGATGGCCGCAATTTATAGCTCCACCATTACACAGTGCTGGCTGGCTGGCTGCTGATTGGCTAATGCGATCACATGTCATGAATGAATGCATTATGGGTCAGTGCGCCTTCCCAGAGATCCCCGCTCCGTCGCCACACATGTCGCCGCCATTTTTGGGAAAATTCGATTCGTGCATCCGAAGTTTGCTAATTTTCGGATTCGGCGCGAATCGAATTTTTCCTGATCTTCGAAACGAATTCCACTTCGCCAAGTTCGATTCGCTCATCTCTAATAATAACCCCATAGAGCAAGAAGATCACAGCTATGGGGGAAGGAAAGAGGAATGGCGATTTCAACAAAGATAGCAGCCATCATCACACAGGATACTCATCATTTAATGTGCATATCATCACTGATGTTGATTCACAATTTTTTTTATTTTGAATCAACATCAGTGATGATATGCACAATAAATGATGAGTATCCTGTGTGATGATGGCTGCTATCTTTGTTGAAATCGCCATTTCTTTGAACCCCCCCCCCATAGCAGTGATCTGCTTGCTCTATGTGATCTTCTGGCTTTTTAAAGATGAGTTAACTAAACTTCAACTTTAAGATTTTGGTTGCCCTGTTATAAAATTTGAAGATTAATTTCTCCACAATGCTTCTAGCTACAGAGATGAATGAATGCTTAATTTAATCTGCTTTCGCTGCTTGCTCAGAATAAATAAATACTTTATTGTGCATAGTCTGGGTGCATAGAATGGGTTTACTTTGATGCCTAATAGTTTCATTTGAATTATATTTAAAATGAAAGAAAGTTGGTTGATTCACCAAAAAGATATGGTCCAATTTTGCCAGGGACATGTAAACTTATGAGTGCCACTGTATTATTGTAAATAGGACCTTTAGAATTCTGAGTAAATGCTGCTCCAGTCATGCATATTTATATTTTCCCTCCCTGCCTGTAGAATTGTATATGCCAAGTATTTCTGAGGTTAGAGGGAAGTTCAGCAATGATAAAACAAAGAAGTGTCAGTAAGTACCTTTCACAAAATGCCATCACACATATTGCAGCAACAACCCGGTCTAATCTGTGACTGGCGGCTCGGAATCTCTTCCCGCTGCACCATTGTTCTGGCTGAGATGATTTATTTATCTGGTGCCAAAATACACCATGACAGATTACAGAAATTGTGAAATCAATACTCGCTGATGCAAGACACAACCCTGTCAAAATTGAGCTGTCATATCCAGATGATGCAGGAGCTTAAACTGTAACAATTGTGTGATATGTATAAACACAAGGATGGAAAGAAATGCGTTATTTATGTGTAGACAGAAGTGGCAAAACAAGTTGACAGAAAAGTTTGGAAAATGTCATTGTCAAAGTCATGGCACAAGTCAAAGAAGTGGATTTACTAAAGTCAAAGGCTCCTTTGACTTGATGTTGACTTATCTGTTATTTCATAATTATTGCCAGCATTGTATTCATACAAAAAGTCTTGTGATTTGAACGTGTATGCATATGTACCCCTCTGAGGATTGCAGTAATCTATCGGCCTCCTGGACCCATATCCCGCTTCCTCGAAGACTTTTCCGCCTGGCTACCCTTCTTCCTCTCCTCTGAGTTACCCACCATCATCCTTGGAGACTTCAATATCCCTATCAATGTCAACAACCTGGCTACATCCCAACTCCTCCACTTAACCTCTTCCTTTGCACTCACACAGTGCACACAGTCCTCCACCCACACCAATGGGAACACCCTGGACCTCAATTTCTCCCATCTCTGCACCCTCCACAACCTCACTAACACCCCTTTCCCTCTCTCTGACCACAACCTCATTATGTTCTCCATCTTCCCATCCTCTAACACCTCCCCCCCCAAACATCAAACCATCACCAGCCATAACCTCCGCAACCTGAACCCGGCCCCTCTCCACTCTGCAGCTGACCGTCTGTACGACAGTATACTTCCACTGTCATGCCCTGACCTGGCCACTACTACGTATAATGACTAGCTGTCAGCTGCCTTAGACTCCTTAGCACCCCTAACCACACATAGCATTAGACCCCGACCGCTTCAACCCTGGCAGAACGACCACACTAAAAATCTTAAACATCACAGTCGCGCGCTGGAGCGATTATGGCACAAAACCAGATCCCCTCGAACGTTCTCCCTCTACAAATCCGCCTTCCTCACCTACACTTCCTCCCTCCACGCCACCAAACAAGCCTACTTCGTAACCCTCATCAACACCCTCTTCACCTGTCCTCACCGGTTCTTCTCCACTTTCAACTCCCTACTCTCCCCCCCACCTCCACCCAGTACCTCACTCACCGCCCACGAGATTGCCAATCACTTCCAAAATAAGATCGACGCAATCCGCAAGAACATCGCCAATGCTCAATCTACCTCCCCACCTAGCCTCCCTCCCACCATAACCCCATCAACTCCCCCCTCCTCTGACCTCGCAACTGCCCTGCCCCCCAGCACACCTTACACCCCGCACACTATAACCTCCCCAACACTCCGCTCCTTCAGCCTTGCTACCACTGAGGAGGTCACTAAGGTCTTCTCAGAAGCCCGCCTCACCACTTGCCCCCTTGACCCTGTCCCCACACAACTCCTCCGGTCACCCTCCTCCTCCATCCTACGCTCCCTCACCCACATCTTCAATCTCTCCCTCTCTACTGGCGCATTGCCCTCCCCCCTAAAGCACGCGCACATCACCCCCATACTCAAAAAACCCTCCCTGGACCCCATTGACCTGAACAACCTTAATCATCTCCCTGCTGCCATTTACATCCAAGCTCCTTGAGTGCTTAGTCTACAATCGCCTAAGCTCCCACCTCACTGACAACAACCTCCTCGATCCACTACAGTCTGGCTTCCGTCCCCTACACTCCACCGAAACCGCCCTACTCAAAATCACTAATGACCTGCTAACCGCCAAAGCTAATGGCTACTACTCCTCGACCTCTCTGCGGCCTTCGACAGTTGATCACCCCCTCCTCCTTAATAAACTACACTCCCTTGGCATCAGAGACTCCGCTCTCTCCTGGCTCTCCTCCTATCTATCCCAACGCTCCTTCAGCGTTACCTATAACGCTACCACCTCCTCCTCTCTCCCCCTCTCTGTTGGGGGCCCCCCAAGGCTCTGTCCTCGGGCCCCTTCTCTTCCCCATCTACACCTCCTCCCTCGGCAAACTGATACACTCCCATGGCTTCAACTATCACCTCTACGCCGATGACATGCAAATTTACCTCTCCACCCCTCACCTCATCCCTTCAGTCTCCGCCCGAATCACCCACCTACTGAGCGACATATCAGACTGGATGTCGCTCCATTTCCTCAAATTGAACCTTTCCAAAACTGAGCTCCTAATTTTCCCCCCAGCCCGCGCCCCTCCCTATCCTCTCCGTCACGACCAACAACGCCACCATCAGTCCCACCCCGCAAGCCAAAGTCCTAGGTGTCACTCTAGACTCAAACCTGTCCTTCCAACCCCATGTCCAATCGTTGGCAAACTCATGCAGGCTCCACCTCCGCAACATCTCCAAACAACTCGTTCACTCCCTTATTATCTCAGGTCTGGACTACTGCAACTCGCTTCTCAACGGCATACCCCAACACAGGCTATCCCTGCTTCAGTCTATCCTGAACTCTGCGGCCAGACTCATCCACCTTACCAACCGCTCCGCTTCTGCCACCCCCCTCTGTCATTCCTTCCACTGGCCTCCACCCCCCTCTATCATTCCCTCCACTGGCTTCCGATTGCCCAACGCATTAAATTCAAAATACTAACACTGACATACAAAGCCATTCATAACGCTGCCCCAAACTACCTCACCGACCTGATACCCAAATACCGCCCAACCCGTACTCTTCGCTCCTCACAAGACCTCCTACTTTCTAGCTCCCTGGTCTCCTGCTCCCACGCCCGACTGCAGGACTTCTCCAGGACTTCCCCCATCCTCTGGAACTCACTACCCCAATCCATCAGACTGTCACCTACCCTCCTCACCTTTAGGCGCAGCCTGAAAACCCATCTCTTCAGGGAAGCCTACCCCACCCTTACTTAACAGCCGATCTCCCCCACTCCTCCTACCACTCCATCCCCCACAGCCACTTCCTCCTGTACCACTATCCCCTCCCTCCTAGATTGTAAGCTCGAAAGAGCAGGGCCCTCGAACCCCTCGTGTACTGTTTTGTTACTGTATTGTCTCATATTCTGTCCCCCACTATAATGTACCACCATGTTCCAGTCAACAGCAAGGTGAAGCTCATCACTATAATCCAGGCCATTGTCATGCTTCACCCCATCCACACAGTCCACCGCATCATATTCCAGCTACTGGTCATTGCTATAGTTCAGCATGTCACTATAATTCAGGCCATCTCACCATGGTCAAGCCCATCACCACAGTCCAACCCATCACCATGATCCAGTACATCACAATAAATCAGCCCATCACCACAGTTCAGCCTGCCATCATGGTCTAGCTCATCTCTGTGTTCCAGTCAACATGGTCCAAACCATTACTATTGTCCAAGTCATCTTCATGGTCCACCACATAACCATTGTCCAGTTCATCATCATGTTTGAACCCATCACTATTTTCAAGCATGTCACTATACTCCAAGCTATCACCACGGTCCAGCTCATCACCACAGGCCAGCCCATCACCACAGTCCAGATCATCACTATGATGAAGCCCATCACTAAAGTTCAGCCTATCATGGTCCAGGCCATCTACATGTTTTAGTCCATCGTTATGGTCCAATCTATCACTATAGTGCAGGCCATCATCATGGTCCATCCCATCACCACACTCCAGCGTATCACCATGGTCCAGCAAAGTATTGTGTTCCAGACCATCGCAATAGTCCAGCTTGTCACTATAATCCAGGCCATCACCATGGCCTACCCATCCATGGTCCAGCCCCACCATCCCTCACCATGGTCTAGACCTTCACCACAGTCCAACCCATCACCATGATCCAGCCCATCAGAATGAAAAAGCTCATCACTATAGTTCAGCCTATCAGCATTATCTAGTTCAACATAATGGTCCAACCCATTACCATGATCCAGCCAATCACCTAGTTCCAGAACATCAAAGTGGCCTATTGCCATGATCCAATATATTAACAGCCCATCACCAGGATTCAGTTGTTCAAAGTAGTCCAGCCAGTATCTTTGTTGCAGCCCATTACCCTGCACCAGTATTGCCAGTTTGAAGCCTGCAAACCCTTATCTTCCGAGGCTTTGTTGTGGTAAAACCTCCCTCACCAGGTCACAGAGGGGAGAAAATATTTAAGACATTCTAAACCCACCTCACTCTGTCCATGTTAGAAAGAAAAAAGTTTCGGAGAGTGAAGTTTTGCAAAGAAAACTGCTTGCAAGAGGCAATTTTATCCTTGGAGCTGTATGTCACCCCGGAATGAACTGTAAGAACGTCAACTGTTGCCTCATTGATTTTGTTTTTCAAGTCTATACTTATTTGAATGTAAAAAGCAAAAACTCTGATAAGTATATTAAAAGTGTCAAAAAAAGCAGTAGGAATAGAGCATTACAAAAACTACACATGTATCAGCAACCCACAGGATGGGAAAACAACCTCATGGGGCAGCTGGTTGACTCACTGCTTTATTCAGTAAAAATCTGTTGGTCTTTGTTCATTCTTCGAGGCGTGTTTTGTTAGAGTTAGCCCTTTGTGCCAGGTGCTAAACAAATGCTAATTTTTATTTGTCAAGCAAAATCATTTCTGTGACTCAGCTTTAAGAATGTCCTTATTTTTTATAAAGACAATTGGTAATCATGCCAAGAATGATCACCATTTGGAATTCAGTGATACAATGTAATTAACTAAAATGTTAAGGATTATCTAAGCCCCAAAAGTAATATGTTAAAGTTTACTAGTCCTCAGATGTAGTGGCTGAATTAATTTTTCTTTTTTTAAGCTACCCCCAGTAGTCCAGCAAAGTAGCACCTCTCCTGTTCAATGGTGGCTATACTCATTCACTGTACTGTAGAGGGAGTCATGATTGGCACTGGTGGAGCTTCAGGGGTTGCAGGGGTCGCAATGGTGACTCCGTCCATGCTCCAGGGGGCTTGTTTGAGCTCCATGTCACACTAGGTTCTCTGTGGGGGAGGGGGGCAATATACTGATCCCCTATATGGCTCTACATGCAGAAGCTTAAAGATGGCTTCTCCTCCTTTCCCTCCAGTGGCTTTAAGCTGCTGCATGGAGAGCCATACAGGGGATTGGAGCTTGTAATTGCCCCCCCCCCCGCTCCACTGCCCCAATCACCCTCTTCTGTGCACATCGCATTCCTCTCCATTGCCTTGGTTCCTCCTTTGTGCCCCCCCCCCCCCCCCGCAGCTCTGCCGGCTTTTCTCCTCTCCTACTGGCTGTAGGCGATCTTCAAGATGGAGAGCAGGGAAGGGGACAGTAAAAATGTAATTTACCAGCCCCGCCCCTTCCTGAATGAACACAGGTACCCGATCACCCTCTTCTGTGCACATCGGATTCCTCTCCATTGCCATGGTTCCTCCTTTGTGCCCCCCCCCCCCCCTCAGCTCTACCGGACTTTCTTCTCTCCTACTGGCTGTAGGGGATCTTCAGGATGGAGAGCAGGGAAGGGGACAGTAAAAATGTAATTTACCAGCCCCGCCCCTTCCTGAATGAACACAGGTGCCCCGATCACCCTCTTCTGTGCACATCAGATTCCTCACCACTGCCCTGGTTCCTCCTTTGTGCCCCCCTGCAGCTCTCCTGGCTTTCCTCCTCTCCTACTGGCTGTAGGGGATCTTCAGGATGGAGAGCAGGGAAGGGGACAGTAAAAATGTAATTTACCAGCCCCACCCCTTTCTGAATGAACACAGGTGCCCCAATCACCCTCTTCTGTGCACATTGGATTCCTCTCCACTGCCCTGGTTCCTCCTTTGTGCCACCCCTGCAGCTCTCCTGGCTTTCCTCCTCTCCTACTGGCTGTAGGGGATCTTCAGGATGGAGAGCAGGGAAGGGGACAGTAAAAATTTAATTTACCAGCCCCCCCCCCTTTCCAAATGAACACAGGTGCCCCAATCACCCTCTTCTGTGCACATTGGATTCCTCTCCACTGCCTTGGTTCCTCCTTTGTGCCCCCCCCCCCCCCCTGCAGCTCTTCTGGCTTTCCTCTTCTCCTACTTGCTATAAGGGATCTTCAGGATGGAGAGCAGGGAAGGGGCCAATAAATATGTAATTTACCGGACCCACCTCTTTCTGAATGAACACAGTGGGGGAGATTGACAAAAGCTGGTTCACTCATAATCTTGTGCACCTGTGTATGGTAGCCAATCAGCCTCTAACCTCATCTTGTTCAATGAAGCTTTAGCAATAAAACCTGTAAGCTGATTGGTTTCCATGCAGAAGTGCACAAGATTGTGAGTGAACCAGCTTCAGTAAACAAATCCCAGTGAGTGATCAGTACCAATTACTCAATGTTCATTCATCACTGAAGCATAGTACACTGTGTTTACTGTGCTTCAGTTTATGAATGAACATGACGGTTGTTCATTCATTCTGTGCAATTGAGGCTGCAGAGAGGAACTGGGGAATGTGTGTCCTCAGTCCCTCTCTCTGTCTCAAAAGTGAGACTTCACACCCCCGACATTTTACGAAACCCCCCCCCCCCCCCCCCCAAAAAAAAAGCACTGTGAAAAAAAAATCTGCAACAAATAATAAAAAAGTGAAAAGAAATAAAAATGTAAATAAAAAAATGAAGCGTTCATTCACAAATTTCTCTGGCCCAGGCACATTGTCAATGAGCAGTTTGTTTGTGTGGCTGCAGCTGCATGTTACTCTATGGGGAAACAGCCACAAGTCCTGATCTAACAGTGGCCCCAAATACACACTGTTAGCCCTGGTTCACACTGATGCGATGCGGAATTCACAGTGATTTTCAGTGCGGGTTCCGCACCGCATCAGAATTGCACCCCTGTTCATGCAAACCGCTGTGGGTGTGTATGTTAAGTTAACAACCTCCCCGAAAGCGCTCCGGTGCGATGTGCAGAATTGGATCGCATAGGTGTGAATACCCATGCAATCCGATTCTAGTGCAAACCCAAAAAAGGGTCCTGCACAGGGGCGGACTGACAACTCATGGGGCCCCCGGGCAATTGGGGATCATGGGGCCCCTGTGTCCTCACCCACACTGAAACCACACCCAAAAAAGCCTATGAAAGGTACCAGAGGCATCTCATGGGGCCCCCTACTGACCCCGGGCCCTCGGGCAGCGCCCGAGTTCCAAAATGGTCAGTCCGCCCCTGGTCCTGCACGTTTGTGATGTAGGTGCGGTGCGATTAGAGTCATACAAAATGTATAGCTCCAATCGCACCGCACACAAATCGCATGTGATTTGCAGAGGAATGCAGTGCGGTTCCTTTGCGGATCACATGCGATATACCGCACCGCAGATATGTGAACGCAGGCTTAGTGTTTGGGGCCGTACATCTGCATCCACACACCTGTCAAACTAGGACCCGCGGGTGTGTTCGTACAGTTGCCCCATAGCGTAACATAGGCTGCCTGCACACAGCTACAGCCACATAAAAAAGAAAAAAAATCTGGTTTGCACTGAACAGGCCACAACACTCATATGAATGAGCCCCAAGACCTCATTCACATACAGAGCTTTATTTATTAGTCGACTTGACTACTGCAACTCCCTCCTCGCCGGCCTACCCCAACACAGGCTATCCCCGCTTCAGTCTATCCTGAATTCTGCGGCCAGACTCATCCACCTTACCAACCACTCCATATCTTCCCCCCCTCTGCCAATCCCTCCACTGGCTTCCAATTGCCCAACGCATAAAATTCAAAATATTAACATTGACGTACAAAGCTATTCATAACACTGCCCCAAACTACATCACCGACCTGATATCCAAATACCACCCAAAACGCACTCTCCGCTCCTCACAAGACCTCCTACTCTCCAGTTCCCTGGTCTCCTCCTCTTATGCCCGACTCCAAGACTTCTCAAGAGCTTCCCCCATCCTCTGGAACTCACTACCCCAATCCATCAGACTGTCACCTACCCTCCTCACCTTTAGGCGCACCCTGAAAACCCATCTCTTCAGAGAAGCCTACCCCGCCCTTACCTAATTGCTGATCTCCTCCGCTCTTCCCACCACTCCATCCCCCACAGCTATTTCCTCCTGTACCACTCTCCCCTCCCTCCTAGATTGTAAGCTCCAAGGAGCAGGGCTCTCGGACCCCTCGTGTATTGTTTTGTTACTGTATTTTCTCATGTACTGTCCCTCACTATAATGTACAGCGCTGAGCAAACCTTTTGGCGCGATATAAATACTGTATAATATAATACAATATAATAATACTATGTGTGCTTTTACCCCCTGTGTATGATTGTCTTTTAAAAGACCCCCACCTAAGACCATGGTCCAGCCTATTGCCATGTTCCAATTTATCACTGTAGTCCAACCAATTATCATCTTCCAGCCCATTACAATGTTTTAGTCCACCACCATGTTCCAGTCAACAGCAAGGTGAAGCTCATCACTATAATCCAGGCCACTGTCATGCTCCAGCCCATCCACACAGTCCACCGCATCATATTCCAGCTACCGGTCATTGCTATAGTTCACCATGTCACGATAATTCAGGCCATCTCACCATGGTCAAGCCCATCACCACAGTCCAACCCATCACCATGATCCAGTACATCACAATAAATCAGCCCATCACTACAGTTCAGCCTGCCATCATGGTCTAGCTCATCTCTGTGTTCCAGTCAACATGGTCCAAACCATTACTATTGTCCAAGTCATCTTCATGGTCCACCACATAACCATTGTCCAGTTTATCACTGTAGTCCAACCAATTATCATCTTCCAGTTCATTACAATGTTTTAGTACACCACCATGTTTTTTGTTCTGTTTTTTTTTAGGTGCTTTTTCCTGCCAGGAATAAAAGGTGCTCAGAAGAGCCCTAAATGATTCAAGAACATACTAAATATTAAAATTAGTATTATTTATTTTTCCAGGATGTAAAAGGACAACAATGGGTCCACTTGCAGCTGGGAGATTTTTGCTAAGCTCCCCGCAAATGCGTCATACAAAATTACGATTTACGTTCCTAGCTGCAAAGGAACAAAAAATGGCTCTTTAAAAGCTGATAGCCCGTAAACCTGGGAGGGTTCAGTAGTCTGTCATCGCCGCACGTTACTAGGGCTTTAATAATGGCTGGAGGATTTGCTCATCAGTTTATCAAGGCTGTAAACCTGCTGGGTGTATTTAAGGCGCACGTCGTAGATTACAAAGTGAAGGGGAGATTTCTTCCCATGGTAAACCAATAAAAATACACACATTTACAAGGGGATTAACATCTATTAAATCGCTCCGCAGCTGCTTGTTCTCCTTTATAGCGGCGCATGGCCCTAAATAAAATACGTTGACTTCATTCTCTCAGCATGGTCCATTTGTCTGCTATACCCATTCGGCTCTCACATCTGTACATCCCCTATGGAACAAAGCAATTCTTACATATCTGCTACGGGCCCGTTTATTGAGCAACAACTGTGGTAATACGTAAGAAAGCAAAGTAACACAAAAAGCTTTCTTTTTCTTTATCTTGCACAAATTATTTTATTATTTTATCCAATCCATAGACAATAAAGTGAACAAAACTAAAAACCCTTATTTTCTACAATGATTCATGTTATAGTGTAGAGCTTACCCCCAAATATTCTTGGACCCATCTTTTAAAAGCCCAAGACTTTGTAAGAGGAGATATTTATTGTGATGATATATATACAGTATACATTATATTGCCAAAAGTATTGGTTGGTCTGCCTTTCCACCCACATGAACTTTAATATTGAATATTGAGTTGGCCCCGCCCTTTGCAGCTATAACAGCTTCAACTCTTCTGGGAAGGCCGTCCACAAGGTTTAGGAGGGTGTCTATGGGAAGGTTGGACCATTCTTCCAGAAGCACATTTGTCAGGTCAGGCACTGATGTCGGGGGAGGAGGCCTGGCTCGCAGTCTCCGCTCTAATTCATCCCAAAGGTGTTCTATGGGGTTGAGGTCAGGACTCTGTGCAGGCCAGTCAAGTTCCTCAACCCCATACTCACTCATCCATGTCTCTATGGACCTTGCTTTGTGCATTGGTGCACAGTCATGTTGGAACAGGAAGGGGCCATCCCCAAACTCTTTCCACAAAGTTAGGAGCATGAAATTGTCCAAAAAGTCTGGGTATGCTGATGTCTTAAGACTTCCCTTCACTGGAACTAGGGGGCCAAGCCCAACCCCTGAGAATCAACCCCACAACATAACCCCCCCTCCACCAAACTTTACACTTGGCACAGTGCAGTCAGGCAAGTACCGGTCTCCAGCAACCGCCAAACCCAGACATGTCCATCAGATTGCCAGACAGAGAAGAAGCTTGATTGGTCACTCCAAGGAACTTGTCTCCACTACTCTAGAGTCCAGTGGCCGCATGCTTTACACCACGGCATCCGACGATTCGCATTGCACTTGGTGATGTAAGGCTTGGATGCAGCTGCTTGTCCATGGAAACCCATTCCATGAAGCTGTCTATGCACTGTTGTGCTAATCTGAAGGCCACATGAAGTTTGGAGGTCTTTAGCTCCAGGGGACTCTGCAGACAGTTGGCGACTTCTGCGCACTGTGCGCTTCAGCATGCGCTGACCCCGCCCTGTCATGTGACGTGGCCTACCACTTGGTGGCTGAGTTGCTGTTGTTCCCAGTTGCTTCCACTTTGTTATAATCCCACTAACAGTTGACCGTGGAATATGTATGTCGGACGAGAAGGCCTGGCTGGCCGGCAGTCTCCACTCTAATTCATCCCAAAGGTGTTCTATGGGTTTGAGGTCAGGACTCTGTGCAGGCCAGTCAAGTTCCTCCACCCCAAACTGTCTCCTCCGTGTCTTTATGGACCTTGCTTTGTGCACTGGTGCGCAGTCATGTTGGAACAGGAAGGGGCCATCCCCAAACTCTTCCCACAAAGTTGGGAGCATGAAATTGTCCAAAATGTCTTGGTATGCTGACATCTTAAGAATTCTCTTCACTGGAACTAGGGGGCTAAGCCCAACCCCTGAAAAACAACCCCACACCATAATCCCTCCTCCACCAAACTTTACACTTTACATGCCTAAATGCGTTTAGTTGCTGCCCTGTGATTGGCTGATTAGTAATTTGTGTTAGCAAGCAATTGAACAGGTGTTCCTAATAAATGCTAAGCCCTTTAGTGGCACGCTGTTACCACTCCCGCTGCTTCCCCCTTCACCTGGTCTTCCTTCTTGGTTCTCATTTTCCAGCCGTTTTAGTGACCAAACCACAATAACATCACTCCCGCGGGAGTCATCAAAGCAGCACAGCACTCTTTGCATCCAAGTCACACTCAGTGTTCCATGCATGTAGAGGGCACTGTGCATGCGCCAATAACGTCATTGGCTGAAGCCAATGGCATTATCTACTGGACAGCACAAGTTGAAGCCACTTTAACCCCTTTGCGCCGGAGCCTCCCGGCCCATTAAGGGGTTTTAGAAGCTGGGAGGTGGGGTGGGGTTTTAGGATCATGTGACTGCCGTGATTCGGCAGTCACATGATCACAAAAGGTCCCGATCGCAAGGGGACTCGCGCTCTCATCACATATGTATTTTCTGTATCAATATTTTTATTAAGAAAGTTTTGTTTTTAAGAATATAACAAGCTCAATATTTGCCCTCGCAGGGGCAGAGCAGAACAATAACACATAAACAGAGACATCCTGCTGACTTGTATTAGTCAAATAATGAAATGTCCAATGACATCAAGAAGGGACGGCAAAAAAACGAACCAAATAGTAGCAGTAATCCAACATAATATTGGAAAAGAAGAGAAAAGAAAAAAGGTTAGAAGAAAAGAAAAAGAAAAGAAAACAAAAGGGAATCAGAAAGAAAACATGAAAGAAGGGAAACGAGAGGGATCACGGATCCGGGGCTATCACAGGCAGCGACTATAGGAGGCCATAAATAGTAGGAGGCAGGGATGGCAAGGAATAACGTATCCAATGTTCCCAAACCTTAAGGAATCTCAGATGAAAATCATGAATAATGCTAGACATCTGTTCATTGAACAACATAGCATTCACACCCTGGAAGACTACCGAAGGGGTTCTCCAAGCTTGAGCTATAGCACATTTGGCTGAAATGAATAGGTAGGATGCCAATTTCTGCTGAGACCTAGACAGACCCAAAACTGGGCACATATGCATTTTCAAATGGTACGCCAATATGCGGCTGCTCGACGTCAAGGCCCAGACGCCGAGAGGCCACATATTTGTGTGCACTCGGCGTCTAGGGGTTAAAGACACCTACAGGTAAGAATTTGTATATTATTACCTGTAGGGTAGAGTCAAACTTCTGACTTTACTACCACTTTAAAGGGAGACCGAGAGAATAATGGAGTCTGCCATCACTGAACTCACCCATTAAGAATACACATTTCTGAGTCGCTGACCAGGAACAGAACTAAAAAGAAGGTAAAATGACAAAATACAGCATTTTCGTGTCGAGTTTGTGATTCAAAAGTACTGAAGTCAAAAGCAATTAAAGTGAAGTGGTTCTAAGGGCTCAGTGCTTTTGTATGCAGCACAACCCCCCCCCCCCCTCCAGCCCTTTTCCCCAATACTTACTGAAGCCACATTGCAATCCAGCAATGTGCAGGGGAGTGCTGACTTTTTGAGGACTCTCCTTCCTCACTGGCTAAAACAGCAGCTGGAGCCATTGACTCCCACTGCTGTCAATCTAAGCCAGAGAGCCAATAAGGAGAGAGAGGGGTGGAGTGGGTCTGAGCCGTGGCTCTGTGTGTGAATGAACATGCAGAGCAGCAGCTCAGGAGGAGCCTGCTTGGGTGCCCCCATAGCAAGCTGTTTTCTCTGGAGCCACTGGAAGGAGGGAGGGGCCAGGAGCGCCGGAGGGGGACCCAAGAAGAGGAGGATTGGGGCTGCTCTGTGCCAAATCATTACACAGAGCAGGTAAGTATACCATGTTTTTTATTGAAATAAAAAAAAAAGAAAACTTGCCTTTAATATCACTTTAACCCCCCTGGCGGTATTCCCGAGTGTAGCTCGGGGTAAAGTTTCAGCACCACAAGCGGTAACCCCGAGCTACACTCGGGAATACACTGCAGCGTTGCTCCGGGATCTCTTCTGCACTTACCTTGTCCTGCTCTCCCGCGATGTCTCTCCTGCAGTGTCCCCGGCAATGTCCTCGGGCCGATGCCGGCATCTGTCTTCCGGGTTCCATCCCCTGCGAGCGTCGGGACGTACGGGGGACGGAATGGCGGGAAATTTAAAAAGAATTGAGTGATAATGATTCGTGGGGGAAATTCCTCATCAGACACTGAAAACGATTCTGCGACTTTGCTCAGCGATGTGCGAACTTGGCGCTATATTTCACATTTCAGTGTTTTTGGTTTGATTATATTATTGAATTAAATTTATTATTATTATATTATTATTTTTTATGATTATTTATTATATTATAATTTATGATTTCGTGTTTTAAATTTTATCCTACCCGGGATGTTTACTAGACTCTTGTTCGGACAGATTTCAGTGAGTTATTCCTAAAAATTACAGGCCTACAATTAAAACCAACATATTTCCATGCAAAAAAATGTACTGCTTTGAGCACAGAAATACTGACATAATCAGACCGCTAGGGAGGTTACAGCTGAACTCCAGGCAGATATAAAAGACACAAATGAATGTAATCATTAGTACATCGTTAAATGTATTTTTTTAAATGCAAGCAGTGCAAGTACCTGAATGCATCCTGGTATCAGCCTTTTACAATCCTTGTACAGCAGAGCTGGCGTGTGAGTGGAAGAAGCAGCACAAATAGCCATTCAACTCATATGTAGACAGGAAGCATGGTGATAGAAGGAGAGAGCAGAGTGACACTGAGATGAGATCAATGGGCTTCTCTTTTTCACTGTGAAGTCACAGGCTGGGGGTGGGTTCAGGACAACCTGGGCTCAGAGGAAGTGGGTTGAATGGTACTAACCATAAGGCCACAGACATCTATGGCCAGGAAAAAGTACTGCCAGGGAAATCTTTGTATTAAAGGTGCATATATCAGCAACAGCTGGTTTTGTTATTTTGGCTTTTAACCTCTTGCCGACCGCGCATAGCCGAATGACGGCTTCACCGCGGCCGGCCAGTTCTGAGTGGACGTCATATGACGTCCTCCCAGAACGCGCTCTCCTGCGCGCCCCAGGGGGCGCGCACCCGGCGATCTCCGTGATCGCTGTGTCCTACGGACACAGCTGATCACGTGATGTGGTGAAAGGCCGATCCCACCGGCCTTTTACCACGTGATCAGCGGTGTCCAATGACACACTGATCACAGGGAAATGCAAGTGCCGGTTCTCGGCTGCACTTTCCTCACGCTGTCAGATCGTGAGGAAAGTACTGCCGAGAACCGACAGTTGTCAGAGCGAGGATCGGCACCGATCATCAGGGCACTGATGATCAGTGCCCTGATGATCGGTGCCCAGCAGTGACACACCGCAAGTTCCGCCCAGCAGTGCGCCCACTAGCCCCGCCCACCCGTGCCCAGCAGTGCACCCACCTGTGCCCAGCAGTGTCCCCAGCAGTGCACCCACCTGTGCCACTCTGCAGTGCCACCTACCTGTGCCCAGAAGTGCCACCTACATGTGCCCAGCAGTGCCACCAACCTGTGCCCACCCACCTGTGCCCACCAGTGCCACCCACCTGTGCCCACCCACCAGTGCTGCCCACCAGTGCCGCCCACCAGTGCAGCCCAGCAGTGCTGCCAGTCAGTGCCACCAGTCAGTGCCCAGGGGTTGTGCCAGTCAGTGCCGCCAGTCAGTGCCCAGAAGTGATGCCAGTCAGTGCCGTCTATCAGTACCCATCATCAGTGTCACCTATCAGTGCCGCCTATCAGTGCTGCATATCAGTGCCGCCTATCCGTGACCCCTAATTAGTGCTGTCTATCAGTGCCACCTATCTGTGCCACCTCATTAGTACTGCCTATCAGTGCCCTTTAGTGCTGCCTATCAGTGCCCATCAGTGCCGCCTATCAGTGCCCATCAGTGCTGCCTCATCAACGCAAATCAGTGAAGGAGAAAAAATACCTGTTTGAAAAATTTTATAAAAGAAACAAATAAACTTTTTTTTTTTCAAATTTTTTGCACTTTTTTTAATTTATAGCGCAAAAAGTAAAGCGCCCAGTGGCGATTAAATACCACCAAAAGAAAGCTCTATTTGTGAGAAAAAAATGATCAAAATTTCATATGGGTACAATGTTGCATGACCGCGCAATTGTCAATCAAAGTGCGGCAGCGCTGAAAACTGAAAATTGGCCTGGTAAGGAAGGGGGTATAAGTGCCTGGTAGGCAAGTGGTTAATAGCCTATTTATTTTTATCCTGTTATTTTTGGTTCGGTTTATTCTTTAGGTCTGGAGTTTGCTGTGTTGCAGAAATGTGTCATTAAAATGGGTGCATAGTGAGGACGGCAGACTAAGAGGCTTCAGCAGTGGCTGATTTGAGTCAGACATTTGTGAACACAGCAGGATTTACATGAATGATGTGTCCTCTCTGAGCCGGCTTCTCATCCTAGGAAGCAAATGTTGACTCTGTATGATGCCTCAAGAAAGATAGAGCCGTCCTTCCGGAGAGAAACTCAAACGTGACCTTTCTGAGAGGTAATAAATACCTGCGAGTGATGCACTGACACATTACTTAGCAAGCTGCACTTAAAACATGGTAACACATGAAAACATACAGGGACTGATTTACTAAAGGCAAAAAGAAAGTGCACTTTACAAAATTGCTCCAGAACTTAGTAAATGAGCCAAAGCTCTGCTGACTTCCATCATCCAATCATGTGCAAGCAAAAAAGCAGTTTTTTTTTATTTTCCTTGCATGTGATTGGATATTCTTTGCAAACCTCATTTACTAAGCTCTGGAGCAACTGCACTTTGCAAAGTGCACAGTCTATTTTCCTTTAGTAAATCAACCCCGCTGTATATGTGAGGCTAGGTCAACTAGGTGCAAAAAAAGAAAATGCTGGCAGGCATGGTGGATTCTATTATACATTTACATAAACCTGAAAATGTTTGATTCCACTAATGTCAGTGGCATAGCATGGGGGGGGGGGGGCAGCCGGGACGGTTGCCCCAGGCGCCACATTTGGAGGGGTGTAAAAAATTAGTCCTACCAAGTGTGCTGGGTCCAATGCAGATCAAGCAATCATCTCTATGTCTTGAGAGGAGCACAGCTCCAGGTGTCACAGAATAGATGCCAGTCCTGTCATTGCCAGGTGTCCAGCAGTTGTCACGTGTGTATGAGGCGGGGGAGGGACGGGTTAAAGGAGAGAGGCAGGGCTATGAAGGGTGGGTTAGGGGAGAGATGGGGCTGTGGGGAAGTTGGAGGGGTGGGTCAGGGGGGGAGCGGAGCAGAGCCCCTGGCAGGAAATGTCCCCTGTGTGGCTCTCGGTGACTCCATGTTGGCGTGAACTCAAGCCTCCTGCTCTGGGCTCCTGGAGTCCTGAGGAGCGCCACCCATGACCAGGAGGTGCACGTGCTGAAGAAGGTGAAGAAGGAGGTAACCCTGAAAGATGAAGAGCCTAGGCACCTACCCCCCTACCTACCTACCTCTATAACCCCCCCATCTGCCTACCTCCTCCCCACCCACACCCACCCACTTACCTCCCTCTACTCCCAGTCTACCTACCTCTACCCCCACCTACTTCTCTCCCCCACCCACCTCCCTATCTCTACCACCCACCCACCTACCTTCCTATTTCCCTTTACCACTTACCAGACCCTCCCAACAGCCACCCATGACTAGGCAGTGCAGGTGCTGAAGGAGGTTACCCTGGAAGGTGAGGAGCCTATGTATCTAACTCACCCCCTAATTCACATCTACCCCGCCTATACACCCAACTTACCTACCTCTACCCCACCCCTTTCGGATGGCCAACCATGGCCAGGTGGTGCAGGTCCTGAAGAAGACAGGGAAGGAGGTGACCCTGGAAGGTGAGGAGCCTAGGCACTGACCCTTCCTACCTATCTCCACCACCCCCATCTACCTCCTTCCCGCCCTCACCCACCCACCTACCTCCCTACCTCTACCCCAACTACCTCTCTCTCCCACTTACCTCCCTACCTTTAACACCCCTCCACCCACCTACTCACCTACAATACCTACCTATTTCCTACCACCTCCCTCCTGACGACCACCCATGACCAGGCGGTGCAGGTGCTGAAGAAGGCGGGTAAGGAGATGACCCTGGAAGGTGAGGAGCCTAGGTACCGACCCCACTCACCTACCTACCTCTATGCCCCCCCACCTACATCTAATATTATTATGCAGGATTTATATAGCGCCAACAGTTTGCTCAGCACTTTACAATATAAAGGGAGACAATACAGCAACAATACAGTTCAATACAAGAGAGATAGGAGGGCCTGATCCTGGGAGCTTACAATCTAGGAGACATCTACCCCACCTATCCCCCCAAACCTACCTACCTCTTCCCCATCCCACCTCTGGATGGTCACCCATAATCAGGTGGTGCAGGGGCTGAAGAAGACGGGGAAGGAGGTGACCCTGAAAGCGGAGGAACCTAGGTATTGACTCTTCCCTCTCTAACCCCTCTCCCTCCACCCCCTCAAACCATGACCCCAGTGGAAGGGACTCAGGGAGTGATAAAAGTCAGTGAGTTAGGGGGGCGCAAATTACTTGCCTTGCCCCCGTCACTGAGAACTCACTCTATGCCACTGGTTAACCGTATGTACTCTCCAGCGTCTCAGGATATGCACAGCCAAAAGGGAAGCCAAGAGTACCAGGACAGCGACAACCAAAGGAATTGCTTCAGGGGTGCAGCCCTCCTCAGACGGGGAAATCAGCCACTGGATAGAGAGAAAACAGGTGGCGCACACACCTAGTGCATTATCCAAGGTTTATTGTAGGAGTGAAAGAATAATAAAAACATACTCACAGACGAAGCATGTATCTAAAAAGCATAGAAAAATCAACAGCAAGGCTCCTACTTTCCAATCATCATACATCAGCATCAGGGGCTGGTCATCAGCTTTGAGGAAAGGGATTCGTCCCTGAAACACGTCAGCCATTTGACCGCAGTGACAGTGAGAACACCTTGCCTGCCGTTGTGGCCATTGTCATTTTTCTATGCTTTTTAGATACATGCTTCGTCTGTGAGTATGTTTTTATTATTCTTTCACTCCTACAATAAACCTTGGATAATGCACTAGGTGTGTGCGCCACCTGTTTTCTCTCCATGCCACTGGCTAATGTCCACTTTAGGTAGTGAATGTTTATGGACAATGTTCACTTTGTTTTGTGGCTTTTATATTCTTCCAGTGCATACTGAGAACTGAAGATCCAAGCATCTTGGAATTGTATTGGGACAGAAATTCTCTATCATAACCCCCCGGCCACCACCAAAAAGACATTATAAAAAGCGTAGACAGGAGCTTGGCTCAGCAGCTATTTCTATCTCTCTTTAATTTCAATTACAGCAGCTAGAGATAAGCATTTAATAAGGCTGCTTCTGTTTATAGCTTGGATGTCTGCGGGCTTCGATGGACTCTAATCTAACAAAGAGGTTAGTACACTTACCATAGCTAATATTGGTCATTTAGCAGCCCGAGGGAATCAAACTCTAGATTGTGTTAGTAAAGAAAGGGATGAAAAGAATTGCAGCAGCTTTATTTTTATAAAAGGAATCTGTGGTCTTTTTAAAAATTGCTTTCTCTCTCTACTATATGACCCAAAGTTGGTGGACACCTCACCATCATCCATCACACCTATGTGAGCTTGTAGGACACTCCATTCCAAAACCATGGGCATTAATGTAGAGTTCGTCCCCCTCTGCTCCTGTAACAGCCTCTACCCTTCTGAGAAGGGTTTCCACAATACAGGCAGGCATCCGACCAGGGGCATACTGAAAACTCAGGGGCCCCCGGGCAATAAGGGATCATGAGGCCCCTGTGTCCTTGCTCAAATTCAAAAAAGCCTATGAAAAAGGCCCTGTTTGTCTTGAACCTTGAACTCCTTGCTCCTCCCATGAACTTCCTATAAAAACCATGTCCATACACTTCCTCCTTGCCAGATTATTGTGCCTTCCCAGCCAATATCCCGCTTACCTGCTGCTGCTGCTGCTGTCTACATCTTCGTTACCGACCTTTGGCCTGCTACTGACTATGATTCTGCCTCATCCTATCTACTATCATTTGTGACCGACCCTTGGCTTGTGACTGACTCCACTTCTGTTTGATCCGCTTTTGGTTTCCAGCTTGTTCATTCCCTGGTGGGGTGATCCCAGGGGCGGACTGACAACTCATGGGGCCCCCGGGCAATAGGGGATCATGGGGCCCCTGTGTCCTTGCCCAAACTCAAAAAAGCCTATGAAAAAGGTACCAGGGACATCTCATGGGGTCCCCTACTGACCCTGGGCCCTCGGGCAGTGCCCGAGTTTCCAAATGGTCAGTCCACCCCTGCATCCGACTTACATACGACTCCTACTTAAGAACTTTATTAGTGTGACATCATGCTGGTCCTGGCCATCTTGCTGCTCACATGCTGCCACCTACTGTTTGGCAGACCTGTCAGCAACCCCACATCACTGCATTGCCAGTTAGCCCTTCCCTATGCTATCTAAAACTTAAAAATTATTTTTTGACTGGAGGTATGCTTAAAAAATATACCTGTTCCAACTTACATACAAATTCAGCTTAAGAACAAACCTACAGAACCTATCTTGTTTGTAACCCGGGCACTGCCTGTATTCTGGAGTGTGTCAAGGGAAATGTCTGTCTATTCAGCCAAAAGAGCATTTGTGAGGTCAGATACTGATGTTGGATGAGAAGGCCTGGTTTATGATTGGCATTCCAATTCATCCCAAAGGCATTTGGTAGGGTGGAGGTCAGGGTTCTGTGTTAGACATACAAGCTCCTCACACCAAACCCTGTCAGCCATGTCTTTATGGAGCTGGTTTTGTGGATGGGGGCATAGTCATTCCAGAACAAAAAAGGGCCTTCTCCAAACTGTAAGCCATTGTCAGGGCCTGGATCTGAACCTGCGAACTCTATTATGTCTGGCGATATCACTTCTTCCTGAGCCTCCTGGAATGCTAGACAGCTGCCTGGACAATTCCTTAAATGATCCTGTCTTGAATCTTGTTTGTCTTGAACCTTGAACCCGTCACTCCTCCCATGGACTTCCTATTAAAGCCATGCCTTTGCACTTCCAGTTTGTCAAATTATTGTGCCCCCCCTTCCCCAGCCAATATCTTGTTCTTGTCACTCCTGCTGCCATCCTTATCTTCACTACCACTCATTACCAACCCTTGGCTTTTTCCTTGAGTATGCTTCTGCTTGATCCTGTCAAGGTCCTACCTTTCCTCAGAACTTGCTGCTCCATGTGCTGGCAACCATCTTAGGTTTCTGCAAAGCAAGGTGGGAGCCTTTATGCTTTCAGGCCTCTGCGGCTCCTCCTCCAGGAGGGTGTGGCTGATCACATTTAAGCCTGCTGTCTGCAGCTGCTCTTTGCATTCGTGTCCTGTATGTTTCATTGCCGCAAGCTCTTGTTCAGCTCTCGTTGCTCTACTGGAAACCGACCCGGCTTTGACAAGACATTTCTCTGCCTTATCCCATTACCTGACCTCCCGTTGCTGAACCCGGCCCGTGACCTGAGTATTCTTGCTTACCGTCTTGTACTGTCTGTTCCGCTGTTATCGACCCGGCCTGTCCGACCACGCTATACGTCTTCCCATCTGGCTCCCACTATTTATACGCAGCTGGGGTTACTCGGGGGTCGCGACCTGGTCTCAGGCTGCGTCAAGTCCATCCCCACCATCAGGGGCCCTGGTGAAAGGCAGCCTGGGGCTTAGACTCTGCGCCCTGAGGGACTCCGGTCTGTGGGTGGTGGCTATCGTCAGTTGATGCGTGACCTTACCATAGGGCCTGCCTGTCCATTCCCCCCGCTCCGGCCCTGACAGATCCCAACCTGCAAGCAATCATTATCGACCTTTGGCTTGTTTACTGAATATGTTTCTGCTTATCTCTACCTGTTATATCTGCTTCTGGACCCTGGCTTGCTCACTTCCAGGTGGGGCAATCTTGAGAATCGCAACCTGGTACTAACACAGCAAGGGCATCAAAACCCATCTCCACCATCAGGAGCTCTCGTGAACACCAGTTAGTAATTAGATTCCACTTCCTGGGTGATCCTGTGTCATTCGCCAGTCTGACTCTAGATTGTGACACCCATATTAGGTTGCTGGACATCCCATTTCAAGACCATGGCCATTAATATAGAGTTGCCCTCCTCTTTGTGGTCTCCACTCTTCTTGAAATTCCTATAGAATTTTGTAGTGCCTGCTGGGTTGAGGTCAGAGCTCTGTGCAGGACACTCAAGCTCTTCCACTCCAAGCTCTTCCAACCATGTCTTTATGGAGCTGGCTTCATGTATAGGGCACAGCCATTCTGGATCCAAAAAAGGGCCTTCACCAAATTATTACCACAAAGATGAAAGTGCACAATTGTCTACAAATTGTCTTTGTATATTGTAGGGGTTACACCAACGTTTTGGAAAGTAGCAGATGGAATGGCCAGATGTTTACAAACTTTTAGTTATACAGTATAGCTTTAATTTGATCTCTAGGGGCTCCAGTAAATCAGGGAAGTAAAGTGACATACGTACGGGAGTAGAATTGTGGCTCCCTTCTTTTCCTCCCCATTTAAAGCTTTTCTAAAATGTCTTTGTGTGTTGTATCATTAACAGCACCCTTCACCAGAAACATTTGGAGGAGGCCCACAAACGTTGGTCTAATTACGTAGGTATGTTGGTCTGGAGTCAACCAACATTTGGCCAAATACAATATGGAACTATGGAACCTGTAATGAGCAAAATACCGCTGCCCTTACTGAAAGACTAAGTGACTTGCTAGGTTGTAAAGTTTCATGGTGACAGGCAAGGGGCCGGAACATCAGAACAGATATGGCTCTCTGGATGAATACAAGGGTCAGCATTGAATCTTTTTAATTAGTCTTACAGGTTCTGAGGCTAATTTAACATATGAACCACTTACATAGCTGAGGAACATAAATGCAGAGTAGTGATGGGCTGAACACCCCTCTGTTTGTTTTTTGGTTGAACATTCGAACCCAATGAAAGTTCAACTGCGAACTTCAAACAGGGACAATTCACTAAGCAGTATCTTACCGCATCTGAGTAAGATATCGTACAGCTACTAAAATACCACATGAGTTATAATATTAAGTCATGCAGTATTTTAGCAGAAGACAGGATCAAACAGTCTTTTTACACAATGCAGAGGATTAACCCCTTAGGCTCCACAGTGAGTATAACAAGCACGCTTTACTGCATCTACAGACTGATTGTACTGTTGTGGGTTTAGTAACACTTTAATGTTTCAACTGTTAGCAGGATTCCCCACTGACAGCTGAATGTAAAAAGAATTGCCAGCAATTACTGTATTATTTTTTTTTTAATGGCAGGCCTCCCTCCCAACCATCCATACCAAGCCCTTCAGGTCTGGTATTGATTTTGAGGGGAACCCCCATGCCAAAATTTAAAAAAAGTGGCATGGGTGTCCCCGGGCCAAAGTCCATACCAGACCCTTATCCGAGCATGCAGCCTGGCAGGTCAGGAAAGGGGAGATGAGCGAGCACCCCCCTCTTGAACCATACCAGGCCACATGCCCTCAACATGGGGGGGTGCTTTGGGGCAGGGGGGCTCCCCCCCCAAAGCACCTTGTCCCCATGTTGATGGGGACAAGGGCCTCTTCCCCACAACAGTGGCTGGTGGTTGTGGGGGTCTGCAGGCAGGGGGATTAATGGAATCTGGAAGCCCCCTTTAACAAGGGGGCCTTTGTATCCCGTCCCCATCCCCCTATGGAATGAGTATGGGGTACACTCTTAGATTGTATGTTCCAAGGATCAGAGCCCTCCTAACCCTATTGTATTGAATTGTATTGTTGCTGTATTGTCTCCCGTCATATTGTAAAGTGCTGAGAAAACTTTTGGCGCCATATAAATCCTGTATAATAATAATAATAATAATATATATAAATCCTGTATAATAATAATATATATATAAATCCTGTATAATAAAAATAATAATAATAATATATATAAATCCTGTATAATAATAATAATAATATATATATATATATATATATATATAAATCCTGTATAATAATAATAATAATATATAAATTCTGTATAATAATAATAAGAATAATATATATATAAATCCTGTATTATAATAATAATAATAATATATATAAATCCTGTATAATAATAATAATATATATATAAATCCTGTATAATAATAATAATAATAATAATAATATATAAATTCTGTATAATAATAATAATAATATATATAAATCCTGTATAATAATAATAATAATAATATATATAAATCTTGTATAATAATAATAATAATATATATAAATCTTGTATAATAATAATATATATAAATCCTGTATAATAATAATAATATATAAATTCTGTATAATAATAATATATATAAATCCTGTATAAAAATAATAATAATATATATAAATCCTGTATAATAATAATATATGGTAGACAGCCAGTGACATGACCCATTCAAAAAAAAAAAAAAGTGTAGTGTAAAAAATGACAGTATACAGTCTTTGACAAGTCCTTTATTAAAAACAAAAATAAAAAAAATGTCCCCCAAAGTAGATCCAACGTCAATCACGATGCCCACCGCCACCGCCCAGCCGAAAAAGAAAAAATTTAAAAAACGCTCCACTCTTGACACTGGCTCTTGCTGTCTGACAGCTGCGCTGGCCTGACAGTTCTTAAAAACTGTAAAGGGGGCGGGGTTACCCAGCTGACATCTCCGGGTGGCCCTGCCCCCTTGTGACATCATCATGCCCTGTGATTGGCCAAAGCATTGCACCTGACCTGTGGTCAGGTCACAGTGCATTGTGGGGCGCCGGTGGGCGAACAGCCCAACAAACGCCCATACCGTTCGTGTGTTCGCCAAACACACGAACGGCCGATGTTAGAGTCAAACTTATGTTCGACTCGAACATCAAACCCAACCCTAATGCACAGTATATAGATGAATTTGGGTTCTGAAGTGCCATCATACCATTGTAGAATTTGCTGTGCGAAGAAGGTGAGTGGGAGAGAAACACATCAATTCAGAGTAGTAAAGGTGACATCCGTTGTGGACTCATAGAACCCGCAGAGGTGTACTGTATGTCCTTCACATGCTGAGCACAGGAATAAATGAAAAAGAAAGCTTTTATTACTAAAGGCAATTATTGTTGGAGTGCTTACATGAAAGTAAATCGTTACGTATCGTTTCCTTTTTACATATTTGCCCTTTCACATTTCAAAGTTTAATTTACACATTTATTTATTTCAGGTACTTATATAACGCCGTCAATTTACGCCGCGCTTTACATATATATTGTACATTCACATCAGTCCCTAACCCTCAAGGGGCGTACAATCTAAGGTCCCTAACTCACATTCCTACATACACATACTAGGGACAATTTAGACAGGAGCCAATTAACCTACCAGCATGTCTTTGGACTGTGGGAGGAAACCGGAGTCCCCGCAGGAAACCCACGCAGGCACAGGGAGAACATGCAAACTACAGGCAGGAGGAGCTGTGGCTGGGATAGATTTCTTTCCTCCTTTTGCTTTCTGCTGCTGTGCTAACCACATTTTAATAAGATACAGTAGACCCTTGGGCCTGCTTTGAGAGAGAGGAACAGTGAAGGACAATCACTGAAGAAAGCTCTGTACAGTGTGAGACCGTGTCTGCACAGTGCTGATTGTGCTGTGTAGGTCACATGATGGAAAAAAAAAACAGTTTCAGAAAAGCAATTTAAGTAAAATTATAAACATCAAAAACACTGTTTAAAATCTTTCTTGAACATCAGATGAGTATTTTATGGTGAATTTATCTGATGTAGGAGGAATCAAAGATGATTGATACTAGCTTTCATTTTGTTCAGCAGATATTAGAAATTACTTTTGATATACTGTACTTATTACTGATTTATGTTAAAACTATGTTTTTTTTGTCAGTTTTGTAATGAATGTAATCAATCAGCATACTATATCCCGCCCCCAGAGCGTTTAGCAATAGGAGGACATGGAGGAAGAGGGGACTGTCATTTACTACTGTATATACTGTACACCAAGGGTGGACTGACAACTCATGGGGCCCCCGGGCAATAGGGGATCATGGGGCCCGTGTCCTCCCCACACCCAAAAAAGCCTATGAAAAAGCCAATGAAAGGTACCAGGGGCATCTCATGGGGCCCCCTACTGACCCCGGGCCCTCGGGCAGTGCCCAAGTGCTCGAATGGTCAGTCCGCCCCTGCTGTACACCCACATGTGTGACTCTATAGTCACATAGGATGCACAGATCAGAAAGGAATTAAGAGCTTAAAAGGGAACTGAAGCTGGAGCATGCTCAGTAGATGACAACAGCTAGTCTACACAATCTCAGGCAGCAGTGGGGACACAGAGAAGATGGGAAGGACAGCTGAAGGCAGGGTCAACAAGGTGCATTACACTCTACTCAAAATGAATGCTTTAATGTTTTGGTGAGTGGGCACACTTTGTTATATAGCATGTAATGAGAGTTTTTAATATTAAACAGAGTAGATGGGACTTTCAGGGTGCATGAACATGAATACCAAACATATTAAAAAGTTATATAATTTTTATTTCGTATTTTTATAAAAAACACAACAAGAAAGGAAAAAATACAAAAGCATAAAAGCAATTTCAGTTCTAAGAATGCAACTGAGATTCAAACTTGGTTATGTAGTTACTCCCTACATGTTTCGCCCTCACAGGCTTCTTCAGGGGAGATTTTTTTAAAGAAATTTCTACCGCCGAGGCAGTCCTGGATGTGAAAGCTCATGGAGCTAGAAGAAAATTACCTAAAAAAAGATCTTAATTGGCCACAATATCGAAACAGTTGTTGAGGATATAAGGGGCATCAAATATCATCTGTTAAATGCTTTAGACGGATATATAGGTATAATCTAACAAAGATCTATTTGACCTATACGTCCACAACGATAGGAGAGGAAACAATGGACTTCAAACATCCATCTTTTGAAAATTGCAGAGAAATATAAAAGTATATTCTGTCTAAATGTCTACTTGGCCTATAAAGTCCAAAAAAGGTTGAAGAATATAATGGGCATTAAATATCCAGCTAAGCGTAACAGGATACGGTTGGAAAATATAATGGGCATCAGATATCCATCTAGTGGTGATTAGCAGAAATCACCAGTGCACACTGAGTATCTTGGAGGCTGTTTTGGATCTGAACGAAGCTAATATCTTCTGGACTGATGTCCTTTGCTAACACCTAGTGGTGGAATTGGAAATTGATCTTCAATTAAAATCCTTTTTCCCCACATTTTCCTTGCTACTTGAATTGCAATATTTAACAGATGGATATCTGATGCCCATTATATTTTCCAACCGTATCCTGTTACGCTTAGCTGGATATTTGATGCCCATTATATTCTTCAACCTTTTTTGGACTTTATAGGCCAATTAGACCTTTAGACAGAATATACTTTTATACTTCTCTGCAATTTTCAACAGATGGATGTTTGAAGTCCATTGTTTCCTCTCCTATCGTTGTGGACGTATAGGTGAAATAGATCTTTGTTAGATTATACCTATATATCCTTCTAAAGCATTTAACAGATGATATTTGATGCCCATTGTATCCTCTACAACTTTTTCAGACGTGTAGGCCAATTAAGATCTTTTTTTAGGTAATTTTCTTCTAGCTCTGTGAGCTTTCACATCCAGGACTGCCTTGGCAGTAGAAATTTCTTCAAAAAAATCTTCCCTGAAGAAGCCCGTGAGGGCGAAACATGTAGGGAGTAACTACATAACCAAGTTTGAATCTCACTTGTATTCTTAGAACTGAAATAGTTTTTATGTTTTCGTATTTTTTCGTTTCTTGTTGTGTTTTTTACAAAAATACGAAATAAAAATTATACAACTTTTTAATATGTTTGGTATTCATGTTCATGCACCCTGAAAGTCCCATCTTCTCTATTGAATAATTGCAATTTTAAGGGATGTGGTGCAATAACCATATCTGGTCGCTCGCTCGCCACTTCACTGTTTCGAGAGTTTTTAATAGTCTTGATATTAAAGGAGAAGTAGGGCCAAAGCTCTTTTGGCCCTATTTCTCCTGTGGGTCACAAGAGTGCACATAGTTCTGCACTCCCGTTACCTGTTTTCTACCGACAGTGGGCTAAAGCCTCCAGCTGGCTGACATCACAGAGCCAGGCCAGGCTCTGGAGAGATCCCGACTATAATGTCAAGATCAGGGGCGGACTGACAACTCATGGGGCCCCCCAGGCAATAGGTGATCATGGGGCCCCAGTGTCCTTGCCCAAACTGAAAAAAGCCTATGAAAAAGGTACCAGGGGCATCTCATGGGGCCCCCTACTGACCGAGTTTCCACATGGTCAGTCTGTCCTTGGTCAAGATCTACCCAGATGCCTGGCAGGCAACTAGCTCAATCTCTCAGCACTCACTGAGGCTGAGAAGCTGAAAACAGAATTCTTCTCGATTGAAGCAGATTTCCTCTCATTTCCTGTTGTAACACTTATTTAGAAAGGCCTCATTCCCACTGATGTACCTAAATGTACACCTGAGTGAAGGGCCATCGTTACCTGCAGAGGATGTACGGGTGTTCTCTGCATTAGCATACAGGCAGCCCCATTCATGTCTACTGGGATGCAACGACTGTGCTGACACAGCTACTCAGGTGTGGGTGCGTCCTCAAACGCACATTGCTTGTGTACGGAGTCATGCACATGCAGAGCTGTCCATTTGGGACCAGTGGCTGTGTCCACCTCTAGACTGAACTAACTGTCAAAGAAACTACAGTTGAGCTCAAAAGTTTGTCTCTCCTTGGAGAATTGGTAATATACAGTATGCACCATTTTTAAAGAAAACACGAGTGAGCCGGCAAAACCCATTTCTTTTATGGGATTCATATTCTGTAACTGTAGGTCATAACAGAATGGCCCAATCATAAAACAAAACACGGCAACATGTAAACCAATGAAATGCCCCCTGTTCACAAGTCTGCATCTGCTTAGTCCTTAATCCTGTGTGTTGCCACCTTTAGCATCAATGACAGCGTGCCGTCTTCTGTAATAGTTGTCTATGAGACCCCGAATTCTCGCAGATGGTAAAGCTACCCATTCATCTTGGCAAGTCTTTGGTCATCTAGCAGGAAGCACACATTTGAGATCTTCCCAGAGTGGTACGATATTAAGGCCAGAAGACTGTGGTGACCACTCCAGAACCTTCACCTTTTTCTATTGTAACCACTAGAGCAGTGATCTCCAAACAGCGGCCCTGGGGCCATATGTGGCCCTTTGCTTGCCTTTATCCGGCCCTTGGGGCACTATTCCTTACACTGATAAGACACACTATTATGACAACTGATACCAACAAAATAGGTCACCATTTCTCCCTCTGATACCAATAATTGGGCGATATTCCTCCCAATGATACCAGTGATGTGGCACTAACACTCCCCCCTAATACTGAATCTGGTGCTGTTTACTCCCACTGATGCCAGGAAAATATCCACTCCTGATGGCCACAGTCCGGCCCCCCTAAAGTCTGAAAGACAATATACTGGCCCTTTGTTTAGAAAGTTTGGAGACCCATGCACTAAAGAGTCAACCTGGCCATTTCATTTTTATTTCGCATGAACATTTTTCATTGTTATAAAAAATACTCTACATACGAAATGGAAACGTATTGCAATAAATACAGGAAGGTATAAAGATGAAATGGGTTGGATGGGTGGATTTATCAGAAACATAATGAATGAATCTGAAATAAAATTTTTTAAATTCATTACTCTAGTCAATATCGTCCAATCATCTCACTCCATTTCTCTTTGTGGGGTAAGCACAGTACAGTAAGGTATGAAAGTGAACTAAGATGATTCCTACGTATTGTGTTTGGGTTGGGTGGAGGTGGATCCATCAGAGTCTCTGAATCATAACATAACAGATGAATCTGAAATTCATTTTGTTACTTTCGTTACTCCAGTCAATATCGTCCAATCATCATACAAAGGATGAAGCGCAAAGACTCAATCCAAATAAATGAAAAACTAAATTATTTTATTTTTATGATAATTTTCTATGGTGTGGTAGCATTATTGATGTTTAGTGGCAGATTCTCTGGATACACTGAGAGGTGACACTGCGCTGACTGTTTTTTGTATATTTACTTTAATATCATCCATTCAGCTCATTCCATTTTTCTTTGTGGGTTAGACTAGCAGGGAGGACTCGGAATGCATAAGTATTCTTCCAAAATTATGAATTAACAAGTTAAAATGAATAAGCCAATCTTCTAAAACAACTTACGAAAATACGTATTGACTCCAAACCACAAATATATGAAACAAATCATTCTAACATAATGAATATGAAGAAACTAAATGATTTACCTAACAAATGAATACGAAAGATAAAGTTTTGTTGCATCTCTAATATATATATATTATTTCATGTGTGGGTGGCTTCAGCATGGTATGGTGGCAGTGAACACCCTCCAGTCTAGTTGCAATTAACAAACCTTGCATTGAAGGAATGGCTCAAAGATACAAACAGCCCAGCGGGAAGGCCCTCCAGCTTGAAACGCTCACAGTTCCGTGCAATAATGTAGACTGGAGCCAGTTCTGATGCACCAACAGCATCTTTTTCTGAGGGGGGGATGAGGCTTGAGCCCAATGGGGAGGATTCCTAGGAAGGATAGGATGTCCATATCCTGTTCCTACTCATCCGGAACCTTTCCCTACTGCTATTCACTTTCCCTGACAGACAGGTAACCTGTCCCTACGCTGTCCACTTATAGATTTATAGATTATTCCATGTGTGGGTGGCTTCAGCATGGTATGGTGGCAGTGAACACACTGAGCCCAATTGCAATTAACAAAACTTGGATTGAAGGAATGGCTCAAAGATACAAACAGCCCAGCGGGAAGGCCCTCCAGCTGGGAACGCTCACAGTTCTGTGCAATAATGTAGAATGGAGCCAGTTCTGATGCACCGACAGCGTCTGTCTCCAAGGGGGAAATGAGGCCTGAGCCCAATGGGGAGGATTCCTAGGAAGGATAGCATTTCTCTATCCTGTTCCTACTCATCCGGAACCTTTCCCTACTGCTATTCACTTTCCCTGACAGACAGGTAACCTGTCCCTGCGCTGTCCACTTATATATTTATATATTATTCCATGTGTGGGTGGCTTCAGCATGGTATGGTGGAGTTGCAATTAATAAAACTTGTATTGAAGGAATGGCTCAAAGATACAAACAGCCCAGCGGGAAGGCCCTCCAGCTGGGAACGCTCACAGTTCTGTGCAATAATGTAGAGTGGAGCCTGTTCTGGTGCACCGACAGCGTCTGTCTCCGAGGGGGGAATGAGGCCTGAGCCCAATGGGGGGGATTTCTAGGAAGGATAGCATGTCTCTATCCTGTTCCTACTCCTCCGGAACCTTTCCCTACTGCTATTCACTTTCCCTGACAGACAGGTAACCTGTCCCTAAACTTTCCACTCACAAACTGCACTCCAAGCCCAGGAGTCAGGGTCTTAAATAGACTCTGCCTCACTCAAGATGGCCACCAGACATACATGGGACAGTGACATGAAACTGGATCACCTGCCAGCGACCTGGGAAACCACAGAGGAATAAGTTTTTCCGGATCTCCTCTCCCTCTGCTATGCCACTGTGGGTTAAGCACCACCTGCAAGGGAGAAAAGAGACTGCACCTGCCTATACATGTGTCCCGGATGAGCGAGGCAATTGATCAAGAATCAGGATAACAAAGCACCACATGTGGCCCAGGTTGGGCACCAGGACTAATGCAGGCCATAGATGGGGAGAAAACCGGACAATTTTTCTTTAAAGAAATGAAAAATCGGTCGTTCAAGTGGCCAACGTTACCAGGAACGGTAAAAAAATCGGCCGATTTTCATCCCGTCTACAGCCGGCAAAAAGTGTCCCTGCAGAGAGCTCCGCTATTTCTTTGACAGTTCCATGACATTTATAGCGGCTGCAACAATGTATCTATTTGTATCCATTTCGGATACAGATGTTTTTATTCGGAAACAAATAGATACATTGTTGCGACCGCTATAAAGGTCAAAGAACTGTCAAAGAAATAGCGGAGCTCTCTGCAGGGAAACTTTTTGCCAGACTGGAATTCTTCTTCTTCTTCATCCTCTTCTTCGTCTTCCTCTTCTTCTTCCTCTTTGTCAGGAATGGACTAGCCAGCAATGGTGGGACTCACCTGCCTTTTGATCTGCAGTACCAGGGCTGGCCAGCGGATGCTCCCAGCAATCAGAGACTCAACTTTGCAGCCAGCTAACACCTGGAACTGATTATGCTGGGGTATTTAAGGGATGGCCAGACTTGCAGACTCTGCCTTGGTGTTGTGTTTCTCTTGGGCCCTGTATCCTGTTCCTGCTCTCTGTTCCTGTCTGATTCTCTGCTACCTGTTCTGATCCCTGGCTTGTCTGACCATCCCTCTGCCTGACCCTCTGTACTACGCTGCCTGCTACCTGTTCTGATCCCTGGCTTGTGACCCTGACCATCCCTCTGCCTGACCCTCTGTACTACGCTGCTAGCTACCTGCTGAACCTGGCCTGTGACCCCGACCAATCTCCGCTTGCTCCCCCTGTACCTACCTGCCCAATTGATATTGACCCGGCCTGCCTGACGACGCTTGCTTGTATGTACTGTTATCTGTGGGTGGTTGGTTTGGTTTGTTTGCACTGTATTATGTTTAGTATTGCACTGCGTTTATGTTTTGTATTGTTAGTGTTAATAAATTATATTGTTTATAACATATCTGAGGTCTGCGTTTCCCTGCGTCAGCCACACACCTCTGGTCATACCTGGGAGCCCTGACATTACACCAAGGCCATTCCTGACCAGAAGTGGCTGCACAGGGAAGCCATCTTGGCTTGTTGCTGGGAAGGATGGATCTGGATGAGGTTGTGTATTTATATCTGCTAGTGTTTGATGACAGGGAGTATGCTTATCAAACTCTGAAGGAGTATCCCCGGGATGAACTACTAGAATGTATACGGATCGCTCATGTTCTAGTAGATCAGGGCACAGAGTTCTCTGAGGTGCAGCCATTGATTGAGGTTTGTGCTGAGTTGGTTTCATCTGGTACCCCCGAATGCAGGGATGAATTTTTGCCACCATTTAGTGCAGACCAGGTAGAGTCCCTGGTGTGGTTATTAGAGGATGATGTGGGTTACTTTCTGGAGCATTATTCCACATGTTCACCACAGACACTAAGAGATTGTATAAACGCAGTGCAGTCATTGACCAGACAGGCTTTGTGTAAGCTCAGCTTTGTTCAACCCATACTGCAGACATGGACAGACTTGTTGCACCCAGCCTCAGTCAGCTTACAAAAACCCAGTCCTGCTTCTAACTCTACTCCTGTATTCCCACCAGCTCCTCCAGTTACAGCCCAGTATACTTGGCTATCTACCGCATGTCAGTACCCTGTTCCCACTCGCTGCACCTATCCTGCCTTTAACCCTGTAAAAAAGCCCTCTGTAGCAACCGCTCCCTCTCCTGTTCCATCCTCCAGTTCTTCTCTGTCTCCAGCTGCTCCATTCGTTTGCAGACCTGCGTTTACTTGCAGTGCTCCAGTAGTTAAAACCAGAAAAAAGCGAAAATTCTTTCCAACCAATACCATCTTGCCAGTATCCAAACCGGTGAACCTGCCTTCCGTGACTCAGCCTGAAGCCTCTACTCAGCCTGAAGCCTCTACTCAGCCTGAAGCCTCTCTTCAGCCGGATGCCTCTCTTCAGCCGGATGCCTCTCTTCAGCCGGATGCCTCTCTTCAGCCGGATGCCTCTCTTCAGCCTGATGCCTCTCTTCAGCCTGATGCCTCTCTTCAGCCTGATGCCTCTCTTCAGCCTGATGCCTCTCTTCAGCCTGATGCCTCTCTTCAGCCTGATGCCTCTCTTCAGCCTGATGCCTCTACTCAGCCTGAAGCCTCTACTCAGCCTGATGCCTGCATTCAGCCTGATGCCGCTACTCAGCATGATGAACTGATCCAGCCCGACGATCCTATTAGGCCAGTTGACTCGATGCCCGCTGTTGATCCAGATGATCCGGTACCTGATCCAGTGCCCGCTGTCGTGCCAATTGACTCAGAGCCCGCTGTCATGCCTGGTGACCCGGTGCCCGCAGTCTTGCCAGACGACTCGGTGCCCGCAGTCTTGCCAGACAACTCGGTGCCCGCAGTCTTGCCAGACGACTCGGTGCCCGCTGTTCCGCCAGTTGACTCGATGCCCGCTGTTCCGCCAGTTGACTCGGTGCCCGCAGTCTTGCCAGACGACTCGGTGCCCGCAGTCTTGCCAGACGACTCGGTGCCCGCAGTCTTGCCAGACGACTCGGTGCCCGCAGTCTTGCCAGGCGACTCGGTGCCCGCTGTTCCGCCAGACGACTCGGTGCCCGCAGTCTTGCCAGACGACTCGGTGCCCGCAGTCTTGCCAGATGACTCGGTGCCCGCAGTCTTGCCAGACGACTCGGTGCCCGCAGTCTTGCAGACGACTCGGTGCCCACTGTCGTGCCTGGTGACTCGGTGCCCGCCGCTTCGTCTGGGGGCCCGAGACCTGTCGCTCCGCCTGGGGGTCCGGCGCCCGCCGCTCCGCCTGGGGGCCCGAGACCTGTCGCTCCGCCTGGGGGCCCGAGACCTGTCGCTCCACCTGGGGGTCCGGCGCCCGCCGCTCCGCCTGAGGGCCCGAGACCTGTCGCTCCACCTGGGGGTCCGGCGCCCGCCGCTCCACCTGAGGGCCCGAGACCTGTCGCTCCATCTGGGGGTCCGGCGCCCGCCGCTCCGCCTGAGGGCCCGAGACCTGTCGCTCCGCCTGGGGGCCCGATGCCTGTCGCCCCTCCTGGGGGCCCGATGCCTGTCGCCCCGCCTGGGGGCCCGGTGCCTGGGGGCCCGGTGCCTGTCGCCCCGCCCGGGGGCCCGGTGCCTGCCGCCCCGCCCGGGGGCCCGGTGCCTGCCGCCCCGCCCGGGGGCCCGGTGCCTGCCGCCCCGCCCGGGGGCCCGGTGCCTGCCGCCCCACCCGGGGGCCCGGTGTCTGCTGCTTCGCCTGGTAATCCGATGTGCCTCTGCCCGGAGTCCTGCCCGATGTGCCTCTGCTCGGAGTCCAGCCCGATGTGCCTCTGCCCGGAGTCCAGCCCGATGTGCCTCTGCCCGGAGTCCTGCCCGATGTGCCTCTGCCCGGAGTCCTGCCCGATGTGCCTCTGCCCGGAGTCCTGCCCGATGTGCCTCTGCCCGGAGTCCTGCCCGATGTGCCTCTGCCCGGAGTCCTGCCCGATGTGCCTCTGCCCGGAGTCCTGCCCGATGTGCCTCTGCCCGATGTGCCTCTGCCCGGAGTCCTGCCCGGTGTGCCAGTCTTTGATATCCCGCCAGTTACCAGACCCGGGCGGTGGAACATTTTGCCCAGCTAGGACTGTTTGGCGCGTCCTGAGGCCGCTCCTTGAGGGGGGGGTACTGTCAGGAATGGACTAGCCAGCAATGGTGGGACTCACCTGCCTTTTGATCTGCAGTACCAGGGCTGGCCAGCGGGTGCTCCCAGCAATCAGAGACTCAACTTTGCAGCCAGCTAACACCTGGAACTGATTATGCTGGGGTATTTAAGGGATGGCCAGACTTGCAGACTCTGCCTTGGTGTTGTGTTTATTTGGGCCCTGTATCCTGTTCCTGCTCTCTGTTCCTGTCTGATTCTCTGCTACCTGTTCTGATCCCTGGCTTGTCTGACCATCCCTCTGCCTGACCCTCTGTACTACGCTGCCTGCTACCTGCTGAACCTGGCCTGTGACCCCGACCAATCTCCGCTTGCTCCCCCTGTACCTACCTGCCCAATTGATATTGACCCGGCCTGCCTGACGACGCTTGCTTGTATGTACTGTTATCTGTGGGTGGTTTGGTTTGTTTGCACTGTATTATGTTTAGTATTGCACTGCGTTTATGTTTGTATTGTTAGTGTTAATAAATTATATTGTTTATCTGAAGTCTGCGTTTCCCTGCGTCAGTCACACACCTCTGGTCACACCTGGGAGCCCTGACACTCTTCTTCTTCTTCATCCTCTTCATTCTCTTCTTCATCCTCTTCTTCATTCTCTTCTTCATCCTCTTCTTCATCTTCATCTTCCTCTTCTTCTTCATCCTCTTCTTCTTCATCCTCTTCTTCTTCTTCATCCTCTTCTTCTTCCTCTTCTTCATTCTCTTCATCCTCTTCTTCTTCTTCATCCTCTTCTTCTTTTTCTCCTTCTTTTTGTCTTCCTCTTGCAGGTCACTGCTAATGTGCAGATTTTTTTATCGGTAAAAAGATCGGCCGATTTGCCCATAATTGCCGCGAAAATCGGCCGATCGGCAAAATCGGTCGAACTTTTTCCAACTTTACCGATAAAAAAAATCTGCCAACACACAGAAAAACAGCCAAACAATTAGCCCACTAACGATCCGAAAATCGGCCGATTTTATTTTTGGCCGAAAAATTGGCCCATTTTCGACCCATCTATGGCCTGCATTAGTCTGTCTTAAATATGGGAAGGTTGGTTATGGCTTTTCTATGTGGCCCTGTCGAAAGAGGCAATTGGTTAAGAATAAGGATAACCAGAGTCAGTTATTTTTCTGGGAAGTCATGACCCTTCCTGTGTGTTTACAGAGCTTCTAATTTGTGGAACATCACAGGGCCGACCAGAAGGCACAAAGGCATCTGCATGGAGGATTACAAGGAAAACACACAGCAGATACCAGCAGACCTCGGAGCTTTTATTTTAGATTTCCTGATTGTGGGGCAAAGCAATGTGTCCTTGATCATGTTCTGTTTCTTGCATATTAATAGATCCCAGCAGAATCCCAGGAAAAGCTGTGGCGCAGTATGAAAAAGCTCTATAAAAGAGGATCAGAGGAGTAAATAAAACATGGATTCCCAGGAAAATAATTTTAGCTTGTTTGTTTTAACTTCATTAAAAATGATGAGAAACACACATTTCCTGCGGCCTCACTGAATCCCACCGGCGGACGCGTGATCCTGAATATTTAACAACGTAAATTAGAGTTCAGCTAATAGGGTATGGAAGACCGATATGCACCAGGCAGGTCAGCGCTGATCCAAAGAAGGTGTCAGAAGAATATATTGCATTTGTGGGGTCTCTGCTCCTCCAAGATATTACTTACACCTGCATGGGGAAGGCGCCAAAATTGTTGTTGAAATTATTAAGAGTCATGGCCGCCAGGTAAAGTACAGGAAGCTATTGCACCTTTAAGTGTCTTGTGTGCCCTCAGCCCAGGGGCGGACTGACAACTCATGGGGCCCCCGGGCAATAGGGGATCATGGGGCCCCTGTCAGGGAATGGGAAGATCGCTGCGGCGATCGAATCTGCACATACGTAGAATCCTGACAAAACGTACAGGCAGGCAGGTACTAGGACCCAGGAGCGCCTGTCAGGAGTCGGGCGGGCTATTTAAACCCAGCTCTTGCAATGCTCAAGTGCCGTATGGTCTTTCCTGTGTTCCTATGAGTTTACTTTGCTGCTGACCCTGCCTGATCCTGATCTGCTGACTTCTCCTGCTCTGACCCCTGGCTTGCCTGACCATTCTCCTGCCTGCTCCTTCACTTTTGATCTCCTGTTGCCAAACCTGAACCGTGACCCGTTTATTCTTCTGCCTGCCGTTTTGTACCGACCTGCTCCGCTGTTACCGACCTGGCCTGTCTGACCTCGCTTACTCTACCTCCTCACATCAGACTCCCACCTGCTGCGTACCACTGACAGGTGCCTCTACCACAGCTGGTTGCACCCAGGGGCCGCGACCTGGTCTCGGCTTGCTCCAAGTCCATCCCCACCATCAGGGGCTCTGGTGAACAAGCAGGTCGGAACTTAGATTCTGCGCCCTGGGGAATTCTGGTCTGTGGAACGCTAGAGGCTACCACTGGCTGGTCCCTAACAGCCCCTGTGTCCTTGCCAAAACTCCAAAAAGCCTATGAAAAAGGTACCAGGGGCATGTCATGGGGCCCCCTACTGACTCCGGGCCCTCAGGCAGCGCCCGAGTTTCCAAATGGTCAGTCCGCCCCTGCCTCAGCCCCATGCTCTTGTTTTTCTCTCACAGGGTCAACAACAAGAATGGTCTTTGACTTCCCCATTTTCACAGTAAGTTAGGTGATGGCACCAAAATATTGGCACTGGTAGTTTTTGAATAGGACTTTTGGTGCCAAAAATAAGCAGATATAAAAGTGTACAAAAAATGGCCACTGCCCCAGTCTATAACTGGCCTTCACAGCAAGGAGCACATGGAAGGGCGACGCATGGCAAACAACAAAAGAGAAAAATTCTCAGCTCATCTTACCAACCAGCCTGCAAACAGACCGAATTGTTCTGTCTAACAGTATGCGCTAAAAACAGGGGTTTAGTTAGCACACATTTGCTAACACATGCGTAAGCTGCAGAGTCTCTTCACGGCACCCCGATATTCTGCAGTTTCTAACTCTACAAATTTTGAGATCACCCATAGTAGAGGCACATGTATTTAGTAGATGAAATTGCCAAATAAATCTGCCAGATGATGACAAATAAAAGGTAATTTCATCTGTACTTGCACCCGTTTTTTATGTGACCAAATAAAAGCATCAACCTACTGCACTATGGGCACTCCCTTTTGTTTTTGACCCTCTATTGAGGGTTTCAGATTCACAGCAGCAGTTTCCCAGTTTACCTACCATCCAGAGGAGGGAGCCCATTCATCTAGGCCAGTGGTCGGCAAGCCGCGGCTCGCGAGCCACATGCGGCTCTTTACACGCTTTAATGCGGCTCTTGTGTGCCGGGCGCCCGCTCCCCTCCCTCCTCTCGGGCGGGAGGGACTCTGCAGCGTGATCCAAAAAAAAAACAGCCAGGGCAGCACGCTCAAATGCAATGATTGGCCAGTCTCGCTGCCACTCACATCCTGATAGCCAGTGATTGGCTGTCAGGATGTGTGTAGGCGGGGCAGCCTGACGAACGTGAGAGGAGCTAGGCTCCTCTCACAGTCCGCCCTGAAGACCGGAACAGCGCAGGAACGCGGCGAGAGGAATGCGCGGAGCAAAGGTAAGTGAATTGACACAGGGGGGACTTGGCTTACTACTTGCTACTTACTTACTACTACTACTATATGAGGGATGAATTTATAGGGGGGGTGAATTACTATAGGGGGGATGAATTACTATGGGGGATGAATTACTATAGGGGGGATGAATTACTATATGGGGGATGAATTACTATATGGGGGATGAATTACTATGGGGGATGTATTACTATATGGGGGATGAATTACTATGGGGGATGAATTACTATATGGGGGATGAATTACTATATGGGGGATTAATTACTATGGGGGATGAATTAATATATGGGGGATGAATTACTATATGGGGGATGAATTACTATATGGGGGATGAATTACTATGTGGGGGATGAATTACTATATGGGGGATGAATTACTATGGTGGATGAATTACTATATGGGGGATGAATTACTATATGGGGGATGAATTACTATGGGGGATGAATTACTATATGGGGGATGAATTACTATGGGGGATGAATTACTATATGGGGGATGAATTACTATATGGGGGATGAATTACTATGTGGGGGATGAATTACTATAAAAACTTATTGAAACTAAAAACAGTGTACCATCCTATGTATTTTCAGTTTTAAAAATGTGGCTCTCAAAATAAATTTCAATCGTGGTTTTGGCGAGATTTGGCTCAGTTGAAAAAAAAGGTTGCCCACCACTGATCTAGGCTGTCCATAGGTCCTTAAGGAGATCTCTGAGCCCTGCTGTGCATCACTCCACCCAAGGCTGATGATTTACCCCTGAGAGATGTACCACCTGCTGCCAGCTATTCCGGTTGATGGTCACATATATGCGCATTTTTTTATGTGCGGTCGGTGAGTGCGCATTTCTGCTATATGATTCATAGACATCAGTGTATCTTGAAAGAGGAAGCTTTCTATGAACCTGCACAAGATTTTGATGAACATCTTATGAACGTTTATTGATTAACACAATATTAATTTTCAGTGCTGCACTATAATTTATAGTTTGTCTTGTAAGGTCATTGTGATTCCTTTGAGTGTTCTAGCTGCTGGTTGTATGAGCGCTCGCTTGAATTTTCTTATTTCTATTCAATGGATAGACTGAAGGTAGGTGATCCTGAAGGAGCCCACCCCTCCTTAAAAGGTACAGGAGCGCACTGGACACCCAGCATGTAGCACAATGGCAGCCAAGCTGTCCAGTGCACCCCCTCGCCAACAAGTCAACAGTACAAAAAATGACCACTGCCCTAGTCTATAACTGGCCTTCACAGCAAGGAGCACATGGAAGGGCGACGCATGGCAAACAACAAAAGAGAAAAGTTCCCAGCTCAGCTTGCCAACCAGCCTGCAAACAAACCGAATTGTCCTGTCTAACAGTATGCGCGAAAAACAGGGGTTTAGTTTTCACACATTTGCAAACACATGCGTAAGCTGCAGAGCCTCTTCACAGCACCCCAATATTCTGCAGTTCCTAACTCTACAAATTTTGAGAACCCCCATAGTAGAGGCACATGTATTTAATGGATAGACTGAAGGTAGGTGATCCTGAGGGAGCCCACCCCTCCATTATGGTACAGGAGAGCACTGGACACCCAGCATGTAGCACAATGGCAGCCAAAGCTGTCCAGTGCACCCCCTCACCAACAAGTCAACAGTACAAAAAATGGCAACTGCCCCAGTCTAAATGGCCTTCACAGCAAGGAGCACATGGAAGGGCGACGCATGGCAAACAACAAAAGAGAAAAATTGAATGTATATAAATGTGTGCACAACATCTAATGCAGATTCCTTAACCACATGCAGCCCAGCCACTGTATAAATACGGCGGCAGGGTGGCACGGCTGGGCAAAACCACGTTTTAAAACGTGTGTTTTGTAAACAGGTAGGGGGCACATGGAGGCGTGCCGCCGCCCTACCTGTCCCGCCGATCACAGCCGCAGATGTCAGTCGCCGGGTCACAGCTGATCATTACCGGCTATGTCCCGGCGATCGGCGGCAATCGCTGAGAGAGAGCACAGCTGCAGTAGCTCTGCTTTCTGTCAGTTCCCTGACAGCTCCAGGACACGCTGATCCGGACAGAAGAGTTTCTCTCTCCCGATCAGTGGTGTTCCCTGCAGTACACACCCCGCCCCCTAGTAAAACACTCCCCTCACACAGATAACCCTTCCCTGAAAAATAAACTTAACCCCTTCCTCCCCAGTGCCATTAGTACAGTGTCAGTGTTTTTTTTTTTGCACTGATCACTGTATTGGTGTCACTGGGGATGTTAGTGACCCCAAGTCACTACCCCCCAATGTCAGAATGTCCGCCGCAGTCCCGCAGTCCCGCCATAAGTCACTGATCGCCGCCATAAGTCCCTGATCGCCACCATTATTAGTATAAAAAAAAATAAAAATCCCAGTATCTTTCCCGCCATTTGTAAATGCTATAACTTTCACGTAAACCAATTAATTTACACGTATTGGGTTTTTTGTTGCAAAGACATGTTGCAGAATACATTTTGGCAGAAATTTATGACTAAATTTGATTTTTAAATTTTTTTTTTACTGGACATGTTTTATAGCAAAAAGTCCAAAATGTTGTTTTTTTTCCTCAAAATTGTCAGCCTTTTTTTTTTTATAGCGCAAAAAATAAAAACCGCACAGGCGATCAAATACCACCGAAAGAAAGCTCAATTTGTGGGAAAAAAAGGATGTAAATTTCATTTATGTACCGTATTGCATGACCGCGCAATTGTCCGTTAAACTAGCACAGCGCTGTATAGCAAAAAAATGGCGTAAATTGCAGTATTTATACCATAGTTTGTAGACGCTATAACTTCCACAAAAAGCAATCAATATACACTTATTGGGATTTTTTTTTACCAAAAACATGGAGCAGAATACATTTTGGCCTAAATTTATAACCAACTTTGAGTTTACTATATATTTTTTATAGCTGAAAGTAAAAAATATTGTTTTTCTTCAAAATTTTTGGCCTTTTTTTGTTTATAGCGTGAAAAATAAAAAGCGCACAGGTGATCAAATACCACCGAACGAAAGCTCTATTTGTGTGAAAAAAAGGACGTAAATTTCGTTTGGGTGCAGCATTGCATGACCGCGCAATTATCAGTTGAATTAGTGCAGCGCCGAGTAGCAAAAAGAGGCCTGGTCATTAAGGGGGGTAAATCCTCTGGAGCTCAAGTGGTTAAAGTGTAACAAAAGGCCAAACTTTTTTTTTTTTTTAGCTTTGGATAGAGTGGAGAACCCCTGTCAGGTTTTATTGCTGCCTGTTCCCCTATTAGGGAGATGGAGACCGTCTCTATTTGTCCAGTTTGCTGTATTCTAATAATTACACATAATAATGTATTATAATAATAATCATCATCATCATCGAAAGTGAAAGTAAAAGAAAATCCCAAATTTTGGGTTGATGCCAGAACAGTAGTAGAGGGGAAATCTTCCAATGGGGGATCCTGATGACTCTCTGGGATTCCTTCTCTTTAGAGGGATTTCCTCTCCCTTCCTGTTTTGAGTCAGTAAGTGAAAGAAAATCTCCCCTATAGGACACAGATGGCAAAACAAGCTGACAGGTAATAACACTCCCTACTCTATTCAGTTTTATTCGGCTTTGTTATTACATAAGATAACAAGGTAATACATATACTGTTTTTTTTTTAAGACAAACAAGGATTTTCATCATATTGTTTTGCTACAATGATTTATTTTCTTTTGTAATCCTTAAAACAGTAAAATCTAACAAAACTATTATTATTATTATTATTATACAGGATTTATGGCGCCAACAGTTTGCTCAGCGCTTTACAATATAACGGGAGACAATACAGCAACAATACAGTTCAAACTCCTAACCCTGACCTACAAAGCCGTTCACAACACTGCCCCTGACTACCTCACCAACCTGATCACCAAGTACCACCCTACCCGTACCCTTCGCTCCTCACAGGACCTCCTTCTATCCTGCTCCCTGGTCTCTTCCTCCCATGCACGACTGCAGGACTTCTCCAGGTCCTCCCCCATCCTCTGGAACTCACTGCCCCAATCCATCAGACTGTCGCCTTCCCTATTCACATTCAGGCGCTCCCTCAAAACCCATCTCTTCAGGGAAGCCTACCCCACCCTCACCTAATGGCCATCCTCCCTCATTCCTCCCACCACTTCATCCCCCTCAGCCACTTCCTACTGTACCTTTACCCCCTCCCTCCTAGATTGTAAGCTCGTAAGAGTAGGGCCCTCTTACCCCTCGTACGTTGTTTGTTGTTGTTGTACTGTGCCATGTATTGTCCCCCCTATTGTACAGCGCTGAGCAAACCCTTTGGCGCTATATAAACTCGTAGTAATAATAATAATAATAATAATACAAGAGGGATAGGAGGGCCTGATCCTTGGAGCTTACAATCTAAGGGGGAGGGGCTGGTGGTACGAAAGGTAGTAACTGTGGGGGATGGACTGATAGGAGCAGAAGATTCCATTATTAGCTGAGGGCAGGTTCAGGGGCAGACTGACCATTGGGGCACTGCCCGAGGGCCCAGGGTCAGTAGGGGGCCCCATGAAATGCCCCCTGGTACCTTTCATTAGGCTTTTTTGGGTGTGGGTGAGGACACAGGGGCCCCATGATCCCCTATTGCCCGGGGGCCCCATGAGTTGTCAGTCCGGCCCTGGGCAGGAAAGGCTTCCCTGAAGGGATACGTTTTCAGAGATAGCCAAAAAGTGAGCAGAGTAGGCGATCATCTGATAAATTGGGTTAGAGAGTTCCAGAGGATGGGGGAAGCTCTGGAGATGTCCTGGAGACGAGCATGGGAGGAGGAGTCAAGAGAACAAGAGAGCAGGAAGTAAACAACTAAACTAAACAAAACACACTCTTTTTTGAGCAGTTAATCTAAAAATAAATAGTATTACTGCAAATAAAAATATGAATTTTGTTCTGTTATTTGTCCTGTTTACCTTCTTCCCACCTGGCCTATTGCAACATGATGGCTGAGCGGGATCGCTATTATCCCGGGAGGACATCATAGGATGTCCCCCCAGGGGCCGCGCTTCAGAGTGATCTGTTACCAGCTGTGTCTACCGGATGTAATAAAACATTTAAAAAAAAAATTTTTAAATGTTTTTTTTTACATGCTCTGTCACCTGTTAGTGTCCCTGATCACCGCTGCACCAGTTACATGATGATGCTGTACTGCATTGGTGACAGTATGTAAAAAAAAATAAGAAAACCATTTTTTTCTTCATTTCTTCATTTTCCACAAAATTTTGACAAAAAAATGACAACTTCAAAAAACTCACCATGCTCTTTCTAAATACCTCAGGCTGTCTACTTTCCGAAAAGTGGATATTTGGAGGGGTATTTGTAGTGTCCTGGGCCTCAAGAAATGAAATAGGCCATTGGTACACCAGGATTTAATAATTTGTAGATCTATACCGAAGTTTGTGGACTCTATAGCTTTCCTACCAACTAAATAATGAACACCGAACCTTCACCGGCTGTGCTCTCAGCTGGTATATGTGACCAAACCGTTAGGTGAGGTCATATGAGGCTTGTGTCCCTTTAACCACTTGCCGCCCTGCCACTGCATATATACGTTGCAGGGCGGCACTGGGGCGCAAAAGCACGTTTTAAAACGGGCTCCGTGCTCCCGACGTTTTCGCCGGCAGGGGGCGTGCGTTAGCACTCCCGCCGACCCGCGGGTGACACCATTTGATCCCGGAGGGATCAATCATTCGATTTCAGCCAGTGATGTCTGGCTGAAATCAGATGATCGGTCCCTGTCCTATCCTGTCCTGTGTTGACATTTACACAGGACAGGATATGATGTCATTCTTCTCTGCCTGGACACATTCCGTTCCAGACAGAGAAGAAGACATACAAACAGTGAGTAAAACAGCACATACCCACAGTTAGAACACTCTAGGTCACATTTAACCCCCTGATCGCCCCCCCAGTTAACCCCTTCACTGCCCTGTCACCAGTGTCACTGATCAGTGAACCGATTTTTACTGATCACTGTATCAGTGTCGCTGGCGACTTCCGATAGTGTTAGCGCCCCTCCCAGATAGCGCCAGATTGCCCGCTAATACACCAGTAATCACGTCTAACCCCTTAATCTCTCCCCCCCCCCGAGTTAACCTCTTCACTGCCCTGTCACCAGTGTCACTGATCAGTGAACAGATTTTTACTGATCACTGTATCAGTGTCGCTGGCGACTTCCGATAGTGTTAGCGCCCCTCCCAGATAGCGCCAGATTGACCGCTAATACACCAGTAATCACGTCTAACCCCTTAATCTCTCCCCCCCCCCGAGTTAACCTCTTCACTGCCCTGTCACCAGTGTCATTGATCAGTGAACAGATTTTTACTGATCACTGTATCAGTGTCGCCGGCGATTCCCAATAGTGTTAGCGCCCCTCCCCAGATAGTGCCAGTTTGCCCGCCAGTACACCAGTAATCCCATTTAACCCCTTGATTGCCCCCACCCCCCCAGTTAACCCCTTCACTGCCCTGTCACCAGTGTCACTAAATCAGTGAACCGATTTTTACTGATCACTGCATCAGTGTCGCTGGCGACTGCCGACAGTGTTAGCGCCCCTCCTAGATAGCGCCAGTTTGCCCGCTAATGCACGGGATTTTTTGTTACCAAAAACATGTAGCAGAATACATTTTAGCTTAAATTTATGACTAACTTTGAGTTTACGATATATTTTTTATAGCTGAAAGTAGAAAATATTGGGGTTTTTTTTCAAAATTTCGTGTTTTTTTTGTTTATAGCGCAAAAAATAAAAAAGCGCACAGGTGATAAAATACCATCAAAAGAAAGCTCTATTTGTGTGAAAAAAAGGACGTAAATTTCGTTTGGGTGCAGCATTGCATGACCGCGCAATTATCATTTGAATTAGTGCAGCGCCAAACAGCAAAAAAAGGCGTGGTCATTAAGGGGGGGAAATCCTCAGGAGGGCAAGTGGTTAACTGGACTTAGAGCTGGATGGGAATGACACTCTTCACATTTAGGGGTCCCCTCACTTCCTTAGGACTCTTCCTCCATAACTATATGTACCATAAAGAGTAATAAAAAACATAGTGCCTTATCTTCTTCTTAAAACATTTATTAAACAAAGTAGTGCACTCACATGTCATTGGAGTTAAAATTGCTTTAAAACTTTGTAAAATCAATCCGCAGTGTGACCTGCAGTATACTTGCTGTGTGTCGCCTTTAACCCCTCGCCCTCCTGAGGATTTACCCCCCTTAATGACCACGCCTCTTTTTGCTACTCAACGCTGCACTAATTCAACTGATAATTGCGCGGTCATGCAATGCTGCACCCAAACGAAATTTACGTCCTTTTTTTCACACAAATAGAGCTTTCTTTCGGTGGTATTTGACCACCTATGCGCTTTTTATTTTTCACGCTATAAACAAAAAAAGGCCAAAAAGTTTGAAGAAAAACTATATTTTTTACTTTCAGCTATAAAAAATATATAGTAAACTCAAAGTTGGTTATAAATTTAGGCCAAAATGTATTCTGCTCCATGTTTTTGGTAAAAAAAAAATCCCAATAAGTGTATATTGATTGCTTTGTGTGGAAGTTATAGCGTCTACAAACTATGGAATAGATAATGGAATTTACGCCATTTTTTTGCTATACAGCGCTGCGCTAGTTTAACGGACAATTGCGCAGTCATGCAATACGATACATAAATGAAATTTACATCCTTTTTTTTTCCCCACAAATTGAGCTTTCTTTTGGTGGTATTTGATCGCCTGTGCGGTTTTTATTTTTTTCGCTATAAAAAAAAGGCTGACAATTTTGAGGAAAAAAAACAATATTTTGGACTTTTTGCAATAAAACATGTCCAGTAAAAAAAAATTTAAAAATCAAATTTAGTCATAAATTTCTGCCAAAATGCATTCTGCGACATGTTTGCTAAAAAAAAACCCCAATACATGTAAATTAATTGGTTTACGTGAAAGTTATAGCGTTTACAAATGGCGGGAAAGATACTGGGATTTTTAGTTTTTTTTTATAATAATAATGGCGGCGATCAATGACTTATGGCGGCAATCAGCGACTTATGGCGGGACTGCGGGACTGCGGCGGACACTCTGATATTGGGGGGTACTGACTTGGGGTCACTGACATCCCCAGTGACACCAATACAGTGATCAGTGCAAAAAAAAAAAACACTGACACTGTAGTAATGGCACTGGGGAGGAAGGGGTTAACTTTATTATTCAGGAAGGGTTATCTGTGTGAGGAGGAGTGTTTTACTAGGGAGCGGGGGTGTACTGCAGGGAACACCGTTGATCGGGAGAGAGAAACTCTTCTGTCCGGATCAGCGTGTCCTGGAGCTGTCAGGGAACTGACAGAAAGCAGAGCTACTGTAGCTGTGCTCTCTCTCAGCGATTGCCGCCGATCGCCGGGACATAGCCGGTAAAGACCGGCTGTGACCCGGCGACTGACATCCGCGGCTGTGATCGGCGGTACAGGTAGGGTGGCGGCTCGCCTCGCGTGCGCCCCCTACCTGTTTTCAAAACACACGTTTTAAAACGTGCTTTTGCCCAGCCGTGCCGCCCTGCCGCAGTATTTCTACAGTGGCTGGGCGGCATGTGGTTAAGCGTCGTGACTTCAGAGCCTCCCCCTTACGCGTTACGCCACCGGGTCACGTGGCTTCATCAGGGGGAAAGGATTGAACGGCATGGTGCTCATTCGTTTATATAGGGATCTATTGGCGCCATTTTCTTGTGGTCCGCATGACGGCATGTTTTTGGAGCCCGATTCCCATATAACTGCATTAGAATACATATAGCTGATGCTGGGGATTTAACATGCTTATTAAGTTCGATCTCCCTCCAGCAGTACTTCGATTTACTTTATGAACCCATGTGTGGTATTTCAAAGTAGAAATATAGATACATGTTATCTGGGGTGTACTTATATTCTACTTATGCTGATAGTGAACTAATTAGTGTCTCAGCTACATTTGTTCCACATCCGTGTAATTGAATGCCTATATAAATATTTAATAAAGCATATAAAATATGAAACACATAATATTATTATTAAATTGCTTAAAAAGGGTGTAGCAATGGGTGCTGAATTTGCTCCCAGCATAGCCAACTTGTATATGGCCAAATGAGAAGATGAAACTATTTTTTGCAATCCTACTGTATGATGAAAATTGATTTTTAAATTTTTTTTTATTGTACATGTTTAATAGCAAAAAGTCAAAAATATTGTTATTTTTTCTCAAAATTGTAGAGCTATTTTTTTATAGCACAAAAAAGAAAAAATTCACAGGCAATCAAATACCGCCGAAAGAAAGTTCAATTTGTGGGGAAAAAAGGATGTAAATTTAATTTGGGTGCAGCGTTGCATGACCGCGCAGTTGTCAGTTAAAGTAATGCAGCGCCGTAATGCACAGGGATAGATAATTGTCTAAAGTGCAAAGATCAATGTTCTTCCCATCTGTAAAAGTCACTAGAAAGAGGCTTCCAAAATCATATTATATATATAAAAATCAATTATATTATATATCGCCGTCAATTTACACAGCACTTTACATATATATTGTACATTCACATCAGTCCCTAACCCTCAAGGGGCGTACAATCTAAGGTCCCTAACTCACATTCATACATACACATACTAGGGACAATTTAGACAGGAGTCAATTCACCTACCAGCATGTCTTTGGAGTGTGGGATGAAACTGGAGTAACCACACACAGGCACAGAGAGAACATGCAACCTCCAGGCAGGTGGTGCTGTTCTTGGGATTTGAACCAACAACCTTAGTATTGCCAGGTGGAAGTGCTAACCATTTAGCCACTGTGCTGCCCAGATAATATAATGCCTATAACTTCTTGTATGCTAGTATACTGTATATATATATATATATATATATATATAATATGTAATCACACACTTACTGAGCGACATATCAGACTGGATGTCGCTCCACTTCCTTAAACTGAACCTCTCCAAACCGAGTTTCTTGTCTTCCCCCCCCCCAGCCCAGACACCACCCCCCATTGACTTCTCCATCACATCCAACAGCGCCACCATCAAACCCGCCCGCAGGCCAGAGTACTTGGTGTCATTCTGGACTCCAACCTATCCTTCCAGCCCCAAGACCAATCTTTAACAAACTCGTGCGACTCCACCTCCGCAACATCGCCAAAATCCGCACGTTCCTAACCCCAGAAACCACTAAACAGCTCATCCACTCCCTCATCATATCACGACTCAACTACTGCAACTCCTCCTCACTGGCCTGCCTCGCCGCTGGCTATCCCCGCTTCAGTCCATCCTGAATACGGCTGCAGACTCATTCACCTTTCCAACCGCTCCATCTCCGCCACCCCCCTCTGCCAATCCCTCACTGGCTTCCGATTGCACAACGGATCAAATTCAAAATCCTAACACTGACGTACAAAGCCGTCCACCATACTGCCCCGAACTACATCACCGACCTAATATCCAAGTACGCCCAACACGCACACTCCGCTCCTCACAAGACCTCCTTCTCTCTAGTTCCCTGGTCTCCTCCTCCCATGCCCGCCTCCAGGACTTCTCCAGGGTGTCACCCATCCTCTGGAACTCCCTGCCCCACCCATCAGATTATCACCTACTCTCCCTTTAGGCGCACCCTGAAAACCCATCTCTTCAGGGAAGCCTACCCCACCCCCTGCTAACTTGCCTACCTCCTCCACTCTTCCTACCACTCCATCCCCCACAGCTATCTCCTCCTCTGCCACCATCCCCTCCCTCCTAGATTGTAAGCTCCTCAATCCCCTCATGTTTTGCATTGTATTGGTATTGTTCTGTCACATGTTCTGTCCCCCTTTGTAATGTACAGCGCTGAGCGAACTATTGGCGCTTTATAAATACTGTATAATAATAATAATGTTATAGGCACTTTATTATAATGTTATTGTGACGGACAAGCTGTGAGTACGGATTTAGCTTCTGCTGGTCCAGTATGGACCACTTGACTTTTTAATATTGAAACTCTGTGGATTATGTATGGACTCCAGCATTGACTTGTTTGAGAATCATGTGGACCTTGTGGATGGAGCTGACAGGAGCCCAGCTGGGAGACTGACATTTGCTTCCAGGAGGTAGAGCCAAGCTCATTTATTTGGGGGGCCCTTTGGTGACCACCTCTGCATCTGATTTCAAAGACCATTTAATAGGCTTGGTAGGAAGTGTGGATAGACTCCACTTTCAGCAGCATGTTATCATGGAATGAAATGTAAACTCTGCATCATTAAGAGGCAGCAGAAAGCTCTCACTGAGGCTCAGGCTTGATCTTCTTCAGAGTCGCTAGTGGTGCTGATGTTACAATACAGAGAGATACTGGAAGGGAATGCTGGAGCTTGCAGAGATGATTGCTATCAGCTATTAACCACTTGGCTTCTAGAGGATTTACCACGCTTTCTGCCCATATGGAAGAAAAATATATTTGAAATGCTACAATTTTGGCCATATTCACTACATTTCAAAATATATAAATATATATAGGTACTTATATAGCGCCATCCATTTATGCAGTGCTTTACATATATATTGTACATTCACATCAGTCCCTAACCCTCAAGGGGTGTACAATCTAAGGTCCCTAACTCACATTCATACATACACATACTAGGGACAATATAGACAGGAGCCAATTAACCTACCAGCATGTCTTTGGAGTGTGGGAGGAAACAGAGTACCTGGAGGAAACCCACACAGGCACAGGGAGAACAGGGAGAACATGCAAACTCCAGGCAGGAGGTGACGTGGCTGGGATTTAAACCAATGACCCTAGTACTGCCAGGCGTGTATATATATATATATATATATATATATATATACAGTCATGGCCGAAATTGTTGGCACCCTTGATATTTCTCCAGGAAATCATGTATTTCTCACGAAACGTATTGCATTAACACATGTTTTGCTATACACATGTTTATTCCCTTTGTGTGTATTGGGACAAAACAAAAAAAGGGAGGAAAGAAAGCAAATTCGACATAATGTCACACAAACCTCCAAAAATGGGCTGGACAAAAGTATTGGCACCCTTTCACAACTGCGGATAAATAAGAATGTTACAAGCATGTGATGCTCCTGTAAACTCACCTGGGGCAAGTAACAGGTGTGGGCAATATAGAAATCACACCTGAAAGCAGATAAAAAGGAGAGACGTTCACTTAACCTTTGCATTGTGTGTCTGTCTGTGCCACACTAAGCATGGACAACAGAAAGAGGAGACGAGAACTGTCTGAGGACCTGAGAACCAAAATTGTGGCAAAATATCAACAATCTCAAGGTTACAAGTCCATCTCCAGAGAACTAGATTTGCCTTTGTCCACAGTGCGCAACATTATCAAGAAGTTTGCAACCCATGGCACTGTAGCTAATCTCCCTGGTCGTGGACGGATGAGGAAAATTGATGAAAGATTGCAACGCAGAATAGTCCGGATGGTGGATAAGCAGCCCCAAACATGTTCCAAAGACATTCAAGCTGTCCTGCAGGCTCAGGGAGCATCAGTGTCAGCGCGAACTATCCGTCGACATTTAAATGAAATGAAACGCTATGGCAGGAGACCCAGGAGGACCCCACTGCTGACACAGAGACATAAAAAAGCAAGACTACAGTTTGCCAAAATGTACTTGAGTAAGCCAAAAGCCTTCTGGGAAAACGTCTTGTGGACAGATGAGACCAAGATAGAGCTTTTCGGTAAAGCACATCATTCTACTGTTTACCGAAAACGGAATGAGGCCTACAAAGAACAAAACACAGTACCTACGGTAAAATATGGTGGAGGTTCAATGATGTTTTGGGGTTGTTTTGCTGCCTCTGGCACTGGGTGCCTTGACTGTGTGCAAGGCATCATGAAATCTGAGGATTACCAAAGGATTTTGGGTCGCACTGTAGGGCCCAGTGTCAGAAAGCTGGGTTTGCGTCCAAGATCCTGGGTCTTCCAGCAGGACAATGACCCCAAACATACGTCAAAAAGCACTCAGAAATGGATGGCAAAGAAGCGCTGGAGAGTTCTGAAGTGGCCAGCAATGAGCCCAGATCTAAATCCCATTGAACACCTGTGGAGAGATCTTAAAATTGCTGTTGGGAAAAGGTGTCCTTCCAATAAGAGAGACCTGGAGCTGTTTGCAAAGGAAGAGTGGTCCAAAATTCCGGGTGAGAGGTGTCAGAAGCTTATTGATGGTTATAGGAAGCGACTGATTTCAGTTATGTTTTCCAAAGGGTGTGCAACCAAATATTAAGTTAAGGGTGCCAATACTTTTGTCCAGCCCATTTTTGGGGTTTTGTGTGACATTATGTCATATTTGCTTTTCTGCCTCTGTTTTATATTTGTTCCAATACATACAAAGGGAATAAACATGTGTATAGCAAAACATGTGTTAATGCAATACCTTTTTTGTGTGAAATACTTGATTTTCAGGAAAAATATCAAGGGTGCC